>NC_057808.1:272203891-272288824 GCF_018294505.1 Triticum aestivum
GTATGCGCCGGCTCGGCGTTGAACTTGTCTTGTCGAGATCTCGTCAGTCGGCAGCTCTCTGTTTACCAGGAAGTTGAGGATGGGTTGGGCCCATGATGGAGCCGTGACTTCTTCTATCGCCAATACGGCTACTGCGACCCGGGTGGGTGGGTTGGGTGGTGAAGAGTTGGAGTCGGCCACCGCCTGTTGGGTCGTTGCAGTCCCCAGGCCGACTGCTGCAGTCCCCGGGCAGGGTTCTGAAGTCCCCGAGCCAGGTGCGACTACGGCAGTCCCCGGGCCGCCTGTCGAAGTCCCGAGCCGCCTGCTGGGTTCCCCAAGTCGGATCCGACTGCATCAGGGGCAGGCGGTACGAAGATGGAGTCTGATTCTGGAGACGGCTTGACAGATGATTTGAGGAGGCGTTGGAGGGAGACGCCGGTTGTTATAGCTTGTCGGGTGGAGCCAATTCGTGCGAGAGCATCTGCTTGCTCGTTGTCGGCCCGTGGCACGTGGAGGAACTCGCATCCTTCAAAGTATCCGCTGATTTGCTAAACGAGGAATCGGTAGCTAACCATGTTTGCGTCCTTGGCATCCCAGTCGCCGGATGACTGTTGGACTACCAAATCCGAGTCGCCATAGCACAGGATCTGGCGGATGCCGAGCTCTTTGGCTAGCCGGAGCCCGTGTATGACCGCCTCGTACTCGGCCACATTGTTGGAGGCGGCAAAATGAATTTGCAATGTGTATCTGAGTTTGTCGCCCTTGGGAGAGGTGAGGACGATGCCGGCTCCCAAGCCGGTGCGCATCTTGGATCCATCGAAGTGCATCCGCCAATGAGTGGAGTCGGGAGCCGGCGGTAGGTACCGGGTCTCGGCCCAGTCGACAAGGAAGTCGGCCAATGCTTGCGACTTGATGGCGGTGCGAGGCTGGTAGAAGATCGTGTAAGGAGCCAGCACGATAGCCCACTTAGCCACCCGGCCGGATGCATCCCGGCTGCCTATGATCTCAGCGAGCGGGGCAGTACACACGACCGTGATGGGATGCTCTTGAAAGTAGGGCTTCAGCTTCTTGGCGGCGAAGTATACTCCATAGCACATCTTCTGGTAGTGCGGGTAGTTTTGCTTCGAGGTGGACAGTACTTCGCTCAAATAATACAAAGGCCTCTGGACTAACTGAGCCCGACCTTCTTCTGGGCGTTGGACCACAATAACTATACTGACCACTCGGCTGGTCGCGGCAATGTAAAGGAGCATGGGCTCTTTCTCAGTCGGCGCCGCCAAGACAGGTGGCATGGTCAGCATCTTCTTCAACTCGTGAAAAGCTTGATCTGCTTGGTTGTTCCACTCGAAGTGGGTGGACTTTTTCATGAGTCGGTACAGGGGGAGAGCCTTCTCTCCTAGCCGGCTGATGAATTGGTTCAGGGAGGCCAGGCACCCGTTAAACTTTTGGACGTCTCGCAACTTGGTAGGAATCTCCATTCTCTCTATGGCCTTGATCTTCACTGGGTTGCACTCGATGCCGCGTTCGGAGGCCAAGAAGCCTAGAAGCTGGCCGGCTGGTACTCCGAACACGCATTTCTCCGGGTTGAGCTTGATCTAAAACCGGTGCAAGTTGGCAAATGTTTCTCTGAGGTCTTCCAGTAGGGTGCCGCGCTTCTCCGTCTTCACCACAATATCGTATACATAGACGTGGGCATTTTTGCCGAGTTCTTGAGGAGGCATTTCTGCATGCAACGCTGAAAAGTGGCACCGGCATTTCTCAAGCCGAATGTCATAGTCAGGTAGCAGAAATCTCCGAATGGTGTGATGAAGGCGGTCTTCAGGCGGTCGGCTGGATCCAACTTGATCTGATGGTAGCCTGAGTAAGCATCCAAGAAACTCAACAGCTCGCATCCGGCTGTGGAGTCTATCACTTGATCGATTCGAGGTAAGGCAAACGGATCTTTGGGGTAGGCTTTGTTGAGGCTGGTGTAATTTATACACATGCGCCATTTATTGTTTTTCTTCAACACCAGGACCGGGTTGGCAAGCCACTGTTGAAAAAACACCTCCATAATGAAGCCGGCTGCCAGAAGCCGGGCTATCTCTTCTCCTACAATCCTTCTCTTTTCCTCCGACAGTCGGCGGAGGGGTTGTTTGACTGGTTTTGCGTCTGCTCGGACGTGTAGCTTGTGCTCGGCGAAATTCTTCGGAACACCCGGCATGTCCTTTGGGGACCATGCAAAGATGTTCCGATTCTCACGGAGGAAATCGACGAGCTCGCCTTCCTATTTGATGTCCAGGTTTGCACCAATGACAGAAAACCTCTCCGGGTTCTCCGGGTCTAGAGGTATCTTCTTTGTTTCCTTGGTCGGCTAGAAGGAGCCTTGAGCATCATATTCCTTGGGGTCAGGGGACAGGGCCGGCTGCTTGCCGGCCATGGCCACGACTCGGTCCAGCATCTTCTTTTCTTCAGCGATCACGAGGGACTCAGCCAGCCGACTGCTGGCTGCAGCACACTCGGAGGATTTCTTGTAGTCTCCGGCTATGGTGATGATCCCCTTTGAACTCGGCATCTTCATCTTGAGGTAGGCGTAGTGGGGCACATCCATGAACTTGGCCAGGGCAGGTCGGCCAAGCAATGCGTGGTAAGGGCTCTCTAGATCCACCACTTCAAACCAGATTGCTTCTCGGCAGAAGTGATCCTTGTCTCCGAAGAGAACATCTATCTTGATCTTGCCGATTGGTGAGCAGGATAGGCCGGGTACGATGCCATGGAGCACAGTCCGGCTTGGCATGAGTTGCTTCGTCTTGATGTTCAGCTTCTCCATGGTGTCGTGGTACAGTATGTTGATGCTGCTCCCATCGTCAATCAGTACACGGGAGAAATGGGCAGCTCGCCTTTCTATTGCGAGGGTGGCGTCTAACACCAACGCATAAGAGCCGGGAGACGACATCACCTCTGGGTGATCGGCCCGACTCCAGCTGATGGGCTTCTCAGACCAATGCATAAACTCTGGGTTGCTAGAGGCCACCGCGTTGACTTCTTGGTGCTGTCGGCGCCGACTGCGCCTGTCTTCAGTTTGGCTTGTAAAGACGACGTAGGCGGCGTGCACGTCCGGGAACTCATCTTGAATGGCTCCGACTGCTGGTCGGGCAGCCGGCTGCTGAGGGGCTGGAGGTGGCGGGCCAGCAGGTGGAGGCGGCACCAGCCCTTCGCCTTTGGAGATCCGCGTGAGCCAATGACACTTCCGGGTTGTGTGGTTGGACGGCTTCGCGCCGCTGTGGAACTTGGAGGGGGCATCAAGGGTTTGCTCGTAGGAGAAAGCCGGCTGCCAAGCCGGCCTGCCGCCCTTCTGCCTCTTGGGCACGGGCCGCTCTTCAGGTTTTTCGTCTTCGACTGTGGCCACTTGCCGACTGGCGGAAGGTGGCATAGGGGCCTTGCGCTTGTTGTCGTTCTGGTAAGGGCGTCGATTGGAGTCACCAGCCGGCGTCTTGGGAGCCGGAGCAAGCACCTTTCCAGAGGCGTCCACTCGAAGCTCGGTCTTCATTGAAGAGTCGGTCGTGGCATACTTGTCTGCTATGATCAGCAGCTCGTCGAGGGTAGTCGGTTCGTCGCAGAGGAGTCGGTGCTTGAGAGGGTGCCCTCTCGGCACCCGGCGGTGAAGTACTCTATGTCTTGAACCTCGTGCACCCCTTCACAGGAGTTGTGGAGCTCGGCCCAACGCGTGAGGTAGTCGCGAGTTGATTCGCTGGGCCCTTGGACGCACAAGGAGAGCTGGCGGGGCTTGGGAGGCCGCTTGTACGTGCTGGTGAAGTTGCGAATGAAGACTTCCGTGAAGTCTAGCCAGCTGTTGATGTTGTAGGGCTTGAGGCTTTTCAACCAAGTGCGTGCCGTGCCTTGAAGCATGAGTGGGACGTACTTCATGGCAACGCGCCTGTTGCCGTTCGCTATGCGGACTGCGGTGGAGTAATCGATCAACCAGTCTTCCGGCTTCACGGAGCCGTTGTATTTTGGCGTGTCTCTTGGGAGCGAGAACCCTTTGGGGAAGGGCTCGTCGCGGATGCGGGGGGCCAAAGCAAGGCGGGCCGACATCGTCTTCTTCTTCTAGCGCTAGGGATCACACTAGGCGGTCGATCCGGTGGCGGGCGTCATTCTCGCCGACTCCTTCGCGGTGGCCTAGTCGTCCGCCGAGAGTCGGATGCATAACAGGGGGCGGGGTGGGTTATCTCTCCCCACGAGGCGGGGGAGGAGGCAGATCGCCTCGTTGTTCAACAACTCGGGGGCGGCCTTCTGCGTCGCGCTCGATGGTGAGCCGGGTCCGACTGCAGCTAGCAGCCGGCTCCTTGTCTTTTCTCGTGCGGGCGCCGTTTGTAGTCGGCGTCCGGGATGTCGCGCCGTGCTCTCGGCGTGGGGGAGGACTTTCAGCGCGGGCGCCGGCTTCATGCCGCTCTGCGGCCGCGTCGATCAGCTGCTGGATGCGTCTAGTCATGTAGGGGAGTTCGTCGGCCCCCAGCCCGTTCAGCTCGTCTACGGCCGCCTGAGCGGCACACAGGTTCTCGAGTGGCGTGGCGTAGACTGGGCAGTCTGCTCCCAGGATGCTGGCAATGGCCGCGCCGCGCTTCTTGACGATGCCGGCTCGGCTCGGCCCGCCAAGAGGCGGCGTACCAAAGGCGGCGCGGTCGACTTCGCACTGGTGATCCTCAGTGAGGCGTCTCATGGATGCTATCTTCTGGCCCTCCGCGACGAGGGCGAGGCGGCGTGCCTCCAGTGTCTCGGCGTCGGCGTCGGCCGGGATGGGGACGGACAAGTCGTGCAGCACCGCTTGTAGGGCATCGTGGGCATTCTCGCCTGAGACGGCGCCGTGGCTGATGACCAGCACCTCGGTGACAGCGCTGCTGCCACTATCGGATCGAGGAAGAGGGTCGTCGATGATCACCACGTTGGTGGGGAAGGCATCAAGCGATGCCGTGTCGGAGTCGACAAGCATCGGGTCGGTGGAGCCGACCGACTCCAAGTCCACAGCAAGCTTGCTGGAGACGTGAAGCTGGTCGAGGAGGCTGACAAGGCGGCTCTTGGGGCAGTCTATGCCTGCGTCGGACGCAGGCTCATCAGAGATGCGAGCCTCGCCAAGAAGATCGGCGAGGCAGCTCGCCGCGCAGGCGTCGCCGACGCCTTGCAGCGCATCGGGGCAAGCGCCATCGGGCATGCCGGGCTGGCTACGCTCGCTGGGGAGAAAAAGGGTTCCCGTCCAGAACAGGTCTACGGACGACGGTGCACCTGGCCCCACGGTGGGCGCCAAATGTCGGGTGGTAGGTGCGACATATGCCAACGGGTGGCTTATCATTGTGGGAGCCAGTAAGACATCGGCGGTGCCTGGAAATGGGATAAGGCGAAGACATGCACGCCGGCGAATCTTACCCAGGTCCGGGGCTCTCCGTGGAGATAACACCCCTAGTCCTGCTCTGCGGGGTCTCCGCATGATCACTAGATCAACACAAGTGGCTACAAGAGGCTCCTTGAGCTGTTTGGCTAGAGGAGGAAGAAGGGCAGGGCTAGCTCTCCTTTTCTCTCTATTTGGTGTCTAAAACTCTCAGAGCTCAACCCTTTGCATGGGTGCCCCGGGGGGTTTATATAGGCCTACCCCCAGGGGTACAATGGTAATCCGGCTGGACGCGGGTCCTAGCCGTCAGTGTCTGTATTCGCCAGCTTCTCCGCCGACTGGTGGGTCCCGCCGGCTGCCGGCATCTTCGTTGAGAGGCTGGCCCCACCGCCTGGGGGTCTTGTCGGTGTCTGGTTACTGTAGCCTCGCCCCTAATGACGAGGGCTTTGTCGAGGTAAGCATGGCTACAGTGCCGCCGCCTGGCGGGCTCTCACTGTAGCCTTACCTCGTCTTGACTCCTTAATGATGCACATACCTCGAGGGAGTGGGGTAGCCGGCTATTGGGAGCCGGCTACGCCCCAGACCGACTTGGGGAGGCTTGGCCGCCTTTGAGCGTCTCTCTGGCTGAAGGGGCCCGCCGCCCGCGGGCCGTACTGACAGCCTGTCGTGGGTGGCGTCATGGTTAACATGGCAACAGTGCCGCGCCGGACGAGGGATGGCCGGCCCGTACGGCGCATTGTGGCCACACGTGCTCCGGGATTCGGGGGTGGTAGGCTGTACTGTAGCCACACCCCGTCTTGGCACCGTTATGTGGGTGCAGCCCTTGAGGGTGCGATCTTGGCCGCTTGCCGGGAGCCAGTCTTCTTGTGGCCGGCTTCCGGGAGTCGGTCCTCTTGTGGCGGGCTTCTGGGAGCCGGCCATCTTGTGGCTCTCTTCGGGAGGGTTTTAAGGGCCGGGTCGCCTTCCAGTAGTCGGCCTGTGAGATGGCCGGCCAGGGGAAGGTGGCCCTGTGCTTTGTGTGCTTGAAGGCTCGATCGGCCCGATAATTTTTGAAGAACCAGGGGGAGTCGGTTAGGCTACCCCGTGGCCATTTACTCCGACAATGTTTGTATGACTTGAGTGTTGGGTCGTGTGACCCCTATCTGTATGAACATGTTATGTATGGCTCTCCGGAGCCTTTAAATAAAGTACTTTGAGTTGTAGAGTTTTGTTGTGATGCCATGTTGTATTTACACATATCGAGCATATTGTGTGTATGATTGAAATGCTTGGTATGTGTGGGATCCGACAATCTAGTTGTTTATCCTTGGCAGCCTCTCTTATGGGGAAATGTAGTCTGGTGTCTCCACTGAGCCTTGGAAGTCCGCTACAGCCCGGTTTACCGGAGTCCTGCTAGCCCAGCATTACTGCTCCGGAGCACTTAGACTGGCCGGCATGTGTTTCACTTTGTTCCTGTGTCTGTCCCTTCGGGGAAATGTCACGCGGTGACCTCCGGAGTCCTGCCTAGACCGGTGTGACTTAGAATCGGGGTCCTAACACCAAGCCAGTCAGGCAGCCCTTGCGCCGCCTATCAGAAGAGAAGAGAAGAGTTGCTGGAGAGGAGATAGCCCGGCTTCTAGCAGCCGGCTTCATCATGGAGGTGTTCTTCCCAGAATGGTTAGCCTACCCAGTCCTTGTGCTGAAGAAGAATAAGCAGTGGCGCATGTGTATTGATTATACCAGCCTCAACAAAGCTTGCCCCAAAGACCCATTTGCTTTGCCAAGAATCGACCAAGTGATTGACTCCACAGCCTGATGCGAGCTGTTGAGTTTTCTAGATGCGTACTCAGGGTATCATCAGATCAAACTGAACCCGGCCGACAGGCTGAAGACCGCCTTCATCACGCCATTCGGAGCCTTCTGCTACCTGACCATGACGTTCAGCTTGAGAAATGCCGGCGCCACGTTTCAGCGTCGCATGCAGAAGTGTCTCCTCAAGAAACTCGGCTGAAACGCCCACGTCTATGTGGACGATGTTGTGGTGAAGACGGAGAAGCGTGGAACGCTGCTAGAAGACCTCAAGGAGACCTTTGAAAACTTGCACCACTTTCAGATCAAGCTCAACCCGGAGAAATTTGTCTTTGGAGTACCAGCCGGCCAGCTTCTTGGCTTCCTGGTCTTAGAGCGCGGCATAGAATGCAACCCTGTGAAGATCAAGGCCATCGAGAGGATGGAGGTGCCCACCCGACTGCTGGATGTGCAAAAATTTACTGGCTGCTTGGCATCCATTAGTTGTTTCATCAGTCGGCTGGGCGAGAAGGCTCTTCCCCTGTACCAGCTCATGAACAAGACCACTTTTTTCGAGTGGAACCACAAGGCGGACGAAGCTTTTCTCCAACTCAAAAAGATGTTGACCACTCCGCCTGTCCTGGCGGCTCCGACTGCTAAGGAGCCCATGCTTCTCTACATCGCCGCCACCAGCCGGGTGGTCAGCACAGTCATAGTCGTGGAACGCAAGGAAGAAGGCAAAGCACTACTAGTCCAGAGGCCGGTGTATTACCTGAGTGAAGTGTTGTCCGCCTCCAAGCAGAACTACCCCCACCATCAGAAGATGTGCTATGGCGTACACTTCGCCGCCAAGAAGCTGAAGCCATACTTTCAAGAACACCCAATCACCGTGGTCTGCACCGCTCCACTTGCCGAGATCATTGGAAGCCGAGATGCTTCAGGCCGAGTGGCCAAATGGGCCATAGATTTGCCCCCCTACACCATCTACTACCAGCCCTGCACCGCCATCAAGTCCCAAGCGCTGGCCGACTTCCTCGTCGACTGGGCCGAGACCCAGTACCTGCCGCCAGCGCCGGACTCCACCCATTGGCGAATGCACTTTCATGGTTCCAAGATGCGCACCGGTTTGGGAGCCGGCATCGTCCTCACCTCTCCCAAAGGCGACAAGCTCAGATATGTGTTGCAAATTCACTTTGCCGCCTCCAACAACGTTGCTGAATACGAAGCACTCATTCTCGGGCTCCGGCTTGCAAGGAACTCGGCATTCGCCGGATCCTGTGCTATGGTGATTCCGACTTGGTGGTCCAGCAGTCGTCAGGCGACTGGGACGCCAAGGATGCAAATATGGCGAGCTACCGCTTCCTCGTACAACAACTCAGTGGATACTTTGAAGGGTGCGAGTTCCTCCATGTGCCAAGAAATGACAATGAGCAAGCCGATGCTTTGGCACGGATTGGCTCTACCCGGCAAGCAATACCAGCCGGCGTCGCCCTACAATGCCTCCTTAAGCCGTCTGTCAAGCCATCACCAGAGTCAGATTCCATGTTTGTGCCGGCTCCTCCTGAAGCAGCCAGATCTGACTTGAGGACCCCAGTAGCCGGCGCGGGGAATTCGGCAGGCGGCCCGGGGACTGCAGCAGTCGCACCCGGCCCGGGGACTTCAGCAGTCGGCCCGGGGACTTCATCGATTCAGCAAGCGGCAGCCGAGTCCAACCCGCTGCCTCCCGGCCCAACCACCCTCGTGCAAGTTACAGTTCTGGCAGTCGAAGAAATAGCAGCACCTTCATGGGCACAACCCATCCTCAACTTTCTGGTGAATAAAGAGCTGCCGACTGATGAGATCTCGGCCCGACAAGTGCAACGTCGGGCGGCAGCATACACCATTGTCAACAGAGAACTTGTGAGACGCAGTGTCACTGGCGTGTACCAGCGCTGCATGGAGCCAGAGCAAGGCCAAGCAATCCTCAAAGATATCCACCAAGGCGAGTGTGGCCACCACGCGGCTTCAAGAGCACTCGTTGCCAAAGCTTTCCGCCATGGGTTTTTCTGGCCGACTGCTCTAGAAGACGCCAAAGACTTGGTCCAGAAATGCAAAGGGTGCCAGAAGTTCCACTCCAAGCCGCATCAGCCGGTTTCAGCACTCAAGACCATCCCCATTGCCTGGCCCTTTGCTGTATGGGGGCTGGACATGGTAGGACCATTCAAGACAGCGCGCGGCGGCATGACTCATCTGCTTGTCGCGGTGGACAAGTTCACCAAGTGGATAGAAGCAAAGCCAATCAAGAAGTTGAATGGTCCGACTGCTGTGACTTTCATCTCCGACATCACCATCCGGTATGGCATACCACACAGCATCATCACCGACAACGGCACGAACTTTGCCAAAGGCGCCTTGGCTCGTTTCTGCGCGACGCAGGGCATCCGACTGGACTTAGCGTCCGTTGCCCATCCGCAGTCAAACGGCCAAGTGGAGCGAGCAAACAGCCTCATTTTGTCCGGCATCAAGCCCTGACTGGTCGAGCCTCTGGAGCGTTCGGCCGGCTGTTGGCTCGACGAGCTGCCGACCGTCCTCTGGAGCCTGCGCAGAACTCCGAACAAGTCAACCGGCTTCACGCCTTTCTTCCTCGTTTACGGTGCTGAAGCCATCATCCCGACAGACATAGAATTCGACTCCCCTCGAGTCACCATGTACACCGAAGAGGAGGCAAAAGAAGCACGAGAATACGACGTCGATCTGCTGGAAGAGGGCCGTCTGTTGGCACTCAGTCGATCCACCATCTACCAGCAGAGCCTGCGCTGATACTACAATCGGAAGGTCAAGCCAAGATCCTTCCAACAGGGAGACCTTGTGCTCCGGCTGATCCAGCGAACAGCCGACCAGCACAAGCTCTCGGCACCTTGGGAAGGCCCCTTCATCGTCAGCAAGGTGTTGGGCAACGACTCCTACTACTTGATCGATGCTCAGAAGCCTCGAGCATGCAAAAGAGACGACTCCGGCAAGGAGATAGAGCGGCCATGGAATGCAAATCTCCTTCGAAGGTTTTACAGTTGATGCAGTATGTACCACGCCAACTTTTGTATTAAGTACGCAGACTCCGGTTCCCCCGAGAAGAGCTCGGGGACTGCCCTCTTTTATCTATATGATAAGTATTATGCCTATGAATGTGTTATTTCATTAGTCCTCCTGGCACCGGGTTCGACCAGTCGACCCGGGGGCTCGACGCCTTGTACTATGTAATGCTTCCTGCAGCCGGACAAGTAATGTGTTGGCACTTAAGCCTCTCCTGCCAAAGCCGTAGCTCGCAGAGCGGCTGTCCGGTAGGTAGGAGTCAAAGGCAGGAAAGGGTGCCCACATGAAAAATGGCTAAGGACCCAAAAGCATGTACATAGTTCAAGCCGGCTACCCGCCTCACCGACTGGCTGCTGAGCAGCCGGCCGGCCGGCTTCTACTTAAATTGCAAAAAGCTCTAAGCGGCTAAGTACTTACCCTCCCAAAGCAGCCAAGTACTTGACCCAGCCGCAGTCCACAGAGCGACTGTTTGGCTGGCAAGACGACAGCTCAGGGAGGGCGGCAAAAGAAAAAAGCCAAGGAACAGAAAGCAAGGAAAGATAGAACTCGGCAAGCATATTTACATATCAAAAGGCCCTTGGCCAACATTCAACAGAAGTTTGAAATACACCCCGCGGGTGGAATTGTGCGAAGTTAACAAAGTTTGTCGAGACTGATAAGCAGGAAAAAACAAAAGATAAATTGGCAGCCTAGGGAGTAGCAGACGGGTTCGGCGGAACGGTGGAGTCGGTGGTGCCAGTTGGTGGAGCGGCCGGCTGGTCAGTCTCTGCTGGGTCGCCTTCAGCAGCAGTCGGCTCGCTCGAGCGTGGCTCGTTGCTGGAGGCGCGGTCGAGCTAAGGCTGGCCGTCCGCTTCAACCTCTGGCGCTTCCTCTTCACCTTCCTCATCCTCCTCGTCTTCTCCCTCGTCGCTGGAGTCGATTACTTCGGCCGAGTCCTCGCCATCCTCTGGGTTCAGCCCGAACCACTCTGGTGGCGCCTCGGCACCATTCTCAGCCAGCTCCGGGACGAAGATGCTGGTGTTGGTGTACTCGGCGATCACCGCCGCCCACTTGATAAGATCATGCTCCATCGCCACCAGCTCCTCTTGGGCCTCTGATAACCCACAAGTATAGGGGATCGCAATAGTTTTTGAGGGTAGAGTATTCAACCCAAATTTATTGATTTGACACAAGGGAGCCAAAGAATATTCTCAAGTATTAGCAGTTGAGTTGTCAATTCAACCACACCTGGATAACTTAGTATCTGCAGCAAAGTATTTAGTAGCAAAGTAATATGGAAGTAATAGTAACGATAGCAAAAGTAATATTTTTGGGTTTTGTAGTGATTGTAACAGTAGCAACGGAAAAGTAAATAAGCGAAGAACAATATGTGAAAAGCTCGTAGGCATTGGATCTGTGATGGAGAATTATGCCGGATGCGGTTCATCATGTAACAGTCATAACATAGGGTGACATAGAACTAGCTCCAATTCATCAATGTAATGTAGGCATGTATTCCGAATATAGTCATACGTGCTTATGGAAAAGAACTTGCATGACATCTTTTGTCCTACCCTCCCGTGGCAGCGGGGTCCTAACGGAAACGAAGGGATATTAAGGCCTCCTTTTAATAGAGTACCAGACCAAAGTGTGACACCCAAAATTTCATTTGGATTTTTCAAAAAATTTATTTGACTTGAGGGAGGTGATTTAATTTTTTCCTTCAAAAGAACCCTCCCTTTTAAAATATTTTATGGCAAGAGTTTTATTTGGTTTCACCCAAGACTTGATTTTGGTCTTGGAGGTTCTTGCTTTTTTATTTTTGACTCAAGCCAAAATGCTTTTCACTTGGGAAAAATGCCTTTTGAAAATTTCTTTGAAAATACTCTATAGCTTTTGGAATGATCCTTTACCACTTTCAACAAATCTCTCATGCCATGACCTTAGTACAAATCCACTCTCCTAAACCTTCCCTCATCTTTGGATCATGATTTGCATCAAATCCAACAAGTTGAACCTCCCCATATGATTAATTTCCATTTAAATCTTATCAAAACAATTTCTGCCTTCTATTCTAGCCCTTGGAGATTTACAAAGGAGCTACCATTTCTGTTTCGATTTTTGCCCCCAAACCAATTTCCCCTCCTTGTCCTTTGAACCCTCAACCAAGATCCATGAAGATCCACTAGTCTTCAGTTCAAATTTTTCAAACTATACTTGCTGCAAGTTTGGACCAGATTTGCCAAATTTGATGAAATTCATTCAAACCCCTCTCCAAAAATTCTGAGAAAAATCAGGCAACCCCTGGGTGCATTGAGAGGTCACCTCATCAAGTCCCAGCCCTAGGAAATTTTTTCTTCATGCCAATCATTCTGTCGAACACCTGCAGAGCATTGTCAATGTGAAGTTCAGAGATTCAGAAATACAGTTCAGTGATCTACTGTCGTTTTCTTCAGAACCTGTTGTCGATCTCGACAGTGCCGCGTTGGCGCCTTGCTCCCCGTCCCCCCCCCCTTGTCCTCTGCACCGCACGAGCGCCTGGATGCTTGCGGGCATCGGGGACGAGCTGGAGGAGGTGCGCCGCCCCGTGACCGACGCCAGCGGCGGCTTTGCGGCCGCCAGAGAGAGGCGCAGCGCAGACGGCGCCACTCAGCGCCGCCCAAGCCACCGGAGGTCGCCGCGTGGTCTTCCACTCCCCCGTGCGTTCTGCTACCCTCGTCGTAAACTGCCAGGCCCGGAGCGCGCTCTCTGCCGCCGTCGTGCCCGTGCGGCCACCCCACCGTGGACCAACGCCATTACGCCAAGACCGACCAGGATTAGCGGGGGAATGGCACCAGTAACTCCCACTGATGCTGCCTGGCCACCTAAACCCCCTGCCAATCCACTGCCTCGCCGTAATTGCTCGCCGGAGCAACCCCGTTCACGGCCACCCCCTCGATCCGCCTATAAATAGAGGCCCCGAGCTTCAACTCGAACCCACACCACCTCTGCACCCCACCTAGACCCTGCCTAGCCACTGGAAGAGCCCCGAGGGAGTCTCCTTCCTCGACTCCGGCCGCCGCGATCCGCCACGGGATCCAGCTCGATTCACTCCCGTGCGTGCACCTCTGCCTCCCATCTCTTGCTAGTAGCTCTCTAGTGCATCCCTCCTTCTGACCCGCGCTTCAATTCGAAGTTTGCAGCACACCACCGGAGTTCTCCACCTTCACCCGAGCCGCCGTCCGCCGGAGAAAGTGTCGCCGTCGACATGGTGCTCTCCGTCGGTCGAGTCCACCACCCACCGACGCGGAAGGACACGCTGAAGCTCTTGGTACACTCCGATCTCCCTGTATCGCCGTGGTTCGACGCCGGCGACCACCGCAGTCTTCGGGCGCCGGCGAACTTTTTAAACCTGACATGTGGACCCCCCTGTCAGCCTCTATTCTCTTCTCCCTCGAACCGTTTTCTGTTGGCGCCTTCGGGCAGAGTACGTTTTCTCTGTTGGCTTGCGCGTTTCTATTCGAACCGTTTTCTGCTTTCTCAGTTAAACCCCTGGAACTTTTCTGTTTCATTACAGACGAGTCCCTTGACAGAAACCCTTATAACTTTTTAATAAAAAGTGATTTTTGAGTGATTCTTTTTCTGACAGTATTATAATTTTGTCTAGTTTTTTATGGGATTTATTTGGAAATTTTTTGGAACAACTTTTATGCACGCGTTGGTTTTCACGTTAGTATGCTTCTTCGCTATACCGTAGGTTCCGGAAGAGGTGACGGAGCCGCGAACTTCGCCGAGCTAGACTCCGACTTCTCCGAACCTGGCAAGCATGTTTGAACTTTTGATATGATAGGTGTTTTGCATGTTCGCGTGAAAGGTTGTGCGTGGCATATGAGTATCGATGAGTATCTCGTTGCTTGTGAGGCAACTCCCCGTGTGTTCCAAAGTTGCGATGATCTCTGATGAGAGATGGCCTAATCATGTGGTGACATGAAGGGCAGCAAGGTGGTATTGTTGTAGCACGTCAGCCTTGCGTCATCCGACACTTTCCAACGTTAACGTGGACGGAGTCACGTTATCGTTCTTCCCCCTTCCGTGCTACCACTGGTTTTCTGCCAGAATGCGGTTTAGTAAGTTGGTAACCTCTTTCCATGTACACACCAAACAGAGGGGCCGGCATGATGGTTCCATGGCCCTGGATTAAAGCCAGTCATCCGGTCAGGGGGCATGGGTGTTTCCGGTTGGGACCGAGAGGGGGGCACCCCTTAGAGCGCGCGTATAGAAATTTGATCCCATGCTACGCGAGGTTGTAGCCTCACAATCTCAAGGTTTTTCTTGAACGTTGCCGAGGGTGATCCCTGGCTTTGGAATGTTGAATGGGTGTGTACTGGTTAGATGTGTTTCTTCCAAAACACCGTAAACGGAACTAGTCCCCGTGACTACTGAAATCCGTTGGCTGTGGTTAAAGTACAAACTCTGCAGAGTCAAATCCTTCCGAGTCATCGTATCCATGGTCCAGTAGCGCGATCAGCGTATCCATGTCTATGTCGTAACCTCGTGGTATATCCTTCTTTCCGGTAAGCGAGCATGAGTAGTAAACTTAGCTGAACGTTACTCCTGTGGATGGACTAACCCGGTTGTTTATCTCATGTCTGATTATTCTCTTGATATGATTTAAGATTCATGAGTTACTATGTTATGAATATAAGCCCTTTATGCGATGTCGCTCAGACGTCCGACTGTGGCATGTTTGTCTCTTACTTTCAATATAAGCCCTTTATGTGATGTCGCGCAGACGTCCGACTGTGGCACGCACTGTCTTTTATTTTCTGTTATAAGCCCTTTATGTGGTGTCGCCCCGACGCCCGACTGCGGCATTTTTATTCTTGCAGTTTCCTCTCGAGGAGTCATTCAGACCCTCGTTTGGCACCGGTATTTTTATTCTTGCAGTTTCCTCTCGAGGAGTCATTCAGACCCTCGTTTGGCACCCAGTATTTATTTTGGGACTTCGGGAGGACTACCGCCCGACTTCTCTATTGTTTTTCCCATGCATTATTATCTCTATGTCTGAACGCACTTGTTAATCTGTTCATATGCATCATGGTTACATTTTTTATATCTTAAGTCCGAACTGTCTTGCGAGTACTTTCATAGTACTCACCTGGCTTGTTGATTTGGCCAGATGTTGACGAAGGCGATCTCCTAGATGAAGAGTTTGATAGTGTGTCCGACGCCTAGAGGAATCCCAGTCAGTCCCGTGCGATCCTGGATATTGGTCACGTGTATTATATACGCTTCCGCCACCCGCAATAAGTCTCCTCGAGCCTCACTCCGACGCTCGAAGAGCTGCAGTTTTCTGGAGTCATATCACCCACTTCGCGGTGATATTTCCACCACCGTTGTTATCGTGAGTTAGTAGTCATGCCACCCTATCCGCCGTCATGTTTTATCGGCGTTCATGTAATAAATTGTTGAGCAGTCTCCGCTCAACCTTGTATTATATTCAGTACTCTTGGTATTTTTCTTCTGTGACCAAGATATTGTCTACCAGTGAGAAGAAATTCTTCGTTACTGGTCCGTAAAAGGGATTGGTCTCTCAATAAATATTTTATTGAAAAACCGGTCGTGACAAGCTTGGTATCAGAGCCAGGCTGACTGTAGGAAGCCACTAGGTGCGATCTCTAATCGGTTATTAGCGTCTTTTGTGCTTTTTCAGCATTTTGCAATTGTAGCTATTTTCTGTTGGTCATCATAAATATATGACATGACTACTCAGAATTTTTGCCTACTTTTGTAGATGGCTGGCAGCAACTGCGAGACTCGAGTGTTCACGAACGTGCCCGAGGGGTTTGTCAAACTCATCGTTTCCATCACCAAGCTCGCGATCGGGCCAGCGACTCGTCCGGAGTTCACGCTTTATCAGCACAAGCTCAGCGACGACGTGTCTATGCACCAAGCCGTGGTGCAATTCAAGGGAGGACGATCTGCGTCTCGCCACTTCTGTTTTGTGGGAAGGGCCATGCCTACGGAGAGGCATGCCATGCAGATGGCTGCCCATGAGGCGATAGCTCGCCTTCGGGACATTCTTCCCATGATGAAGACTCGTCGCTACCGCTACCTCCCATGCCATGTGCCATACACTTGTCACTATGCATTCGCCTGCCATCGGGGAGAACGAGATGAAGCCATCGAGATGGTTGTGGAGTATCTCAAGGCTCTGGAGGAGTCTTTCGACAACCTCGTGGACGATCTTGTGGCTGCCCGCATGGACTTAGTCCGGGGCGGTCCTCCCTGCAGGAAGGAGCTTCTCCACACGGCACCGCCTCTGACATTCGTCTCGTCTTCAGCCTCTTATGCACCGGCCATTTTGGCCACCGCTCGCCGTCTGCCTACCACTGAGGAGTTCGACCGAGTCATCGCTCCTACTCCAGTCAGAGCTGCACCGCCTGCCACACCCGCACTACCGCCTGTTGCTCCCGCGCCATCACCATAGCGCAGTGTTACGCGCCAGGAGCTAGCTAGAGAGGAGGTGGAGGTTGAATCTCCTGCACCGCTGAGTCTTGCCCTCGGCAAGGGAAAGGACATCGTCACCATCTCCGACTGAGAGCGCCGAGTAGCCGCGCGTTATGTCTGCTTGTATGATGTGTTTTATCTGTACGCTAGTTTGTATTGGTGTGTTCGCTGCTTTCCGGAGGAGTACGCTAGTCTAAATAACATGTCAGGATTGTGTACGCACATCCTGAGTGCTGTATCGTGTGTTTGCTTTTCGCATGTAAGATATATGCTAAGCAGTTCTTCTCCGTGCAAAATCGTTTATGTTTTCTTGAAAATCTTGAGGTCTTTTAAGTTTTTGCCTTTGCAAGATTTTCTTTATGCCACACAGTTCTTCTCATGAGTTTTGCAAAATAATACCCCAGACTGGGAAAATGTCTCGTCCGTGGACTCGTTCCATGCCCAATCAGCCAGAAGAAGTTTATGGGACACAGACTAGCAACAACTTCACTCAGGGTCAGTCCAGCCAACAGGACAGCGAAGCAGCCCTGTCTCAAGTATGCCGTCTCTTCGAACAAAGCCAGCAAAAACCAAGAGATGATGAATCACGTCATCAATATGGGAAACCACCGTGAACCCTATCAACCACATTCCAAGTTATCTGAGTTACATAAGACTCGCCCTTCAACTTTTGCTCACACTGATAGGCCGCTGGAAGCCGATGACTGGCTTCGTGATATCGAGACGAAGCTGATTATTGCCCAGTGTTCAGATCATGAGAAGGTGCTTTATGCACCACACTACCTTACTGGAGCAGCTGCACCATGGTGGGAAAACTTCCTACACATGCATCCCAGTGAACACGACATCACCTGGGAAGAATTCAAGGAAGGCTTTCGTGGGGCACACATCCCCAGGAGCATCATAAAAATCAAGAAGAAAGAATTTGACGATCTCAAGCAAAGAGGCATGTCAGTGACAGAATACAACGGTCAGTTTACCCAGCTGTCTCGTTATGCCTACGACGAGCACATGACAGAGAACAAGAAGATGGAAAAATTCCTAGACGGCCTGGCACCAGCTCTAAGATGCCAACTGGTGGTACACACTTTCCCGGATTTTAAAACTCTGGTTGACAAGGCCATTACCTTGGAGAATGAGCGCCGTAGCCTGGAAGATATCCGTAAGCGGAAAAGGGACAAGACGACCCTCGCTCGCAACAACCGAAGCAAGACTGAGGTTCCAAGGACAGAAGCAAGGAAATCCACGACTACTGATCTAAGGCCCGTTAGATAGTTTCATGCCAGGGACAAGGAGTTCACGTACCGTCCAGGGGTCACATGCTATGCTTGTGGTGAGGAAGGGCACTATGCTAAACAGTGCCCAAAGCCGAGGAACTCGGCCCCCAAGCCGAACAATGGTGGAAACAATCCAGCCCCCAAGCGCAACAATTTCAATCCCAACAACAACCACAGGAAGGGTCACCTGAACCATGTGACCAGGGAAGAAGCGCAGAATGCCCCAGACATCGTGCTCGGTACGTTCCCTGTCAACACAGTACCTGCCACGGTTTTGTATGATTCTGGAGCTTCCCATTCGTTCGTTTCGAAGAGTTTTGTTTTGCAACATGGTTTTCCGATACTTCCCTTGGAAAAATCTATGATCATCAAGTCCCCCGGAAATAAGCAAATTGCTCAGAGTTACTGCCAAGGAGTGATCATTGAATTCGAAGGACTACAGTTCCAAGCAAATCTCATCGTGTTGGAAAATAAAGGACTGGATGCCATTTTAGGGATGGACTGGTTGACCACCAACAAAGGATTCATTGACTGTTTCAATCGGACCGTGATTCTCACTCACCATCATGGCAAGACAATAAAGGTTACAGCTCAAGTAAGGTCACGGTCACGGCAACCAAAGCTGAACAAAGTGGACATTTCAGAACTGAGAAAAGTTCCGGTGGTATGCGAGTTTCCTGACGTATTTCCTGAAGAACTACCGGGCATGCCACCAGACCGAGAAATAGAATTCAGCATCGAACTAGCACCTGGCACCGCCCCCATCTATAAGAAACCTTATAGAATGGCACCCTTAGAATTGGTGGAGTTGAAGAAGCAGATAAAGGAATTATTGGACAAAGGATTTATTCGAGCCAGCTCCTCACCATGGGGTTCGCCAGTTTTATTCGCCAAGAAAAAGGATGGGACACTGAGACTGTGTATAGACTATCGAGCTCTCAATATGGTCACCATCAAAAACAAATATCCGATGCCACGGATAAATGATTTGTTCGACCAGCTCGCACAAGCCAAGGTGTTCTCAAAAATTGATTTGAGATCGGGATATCACCAATTGAAAGTACGGACAGAAGATATCCCTAAGACAGCTTTCACTTCCAGATATGGATTATATGAGTTCACAGTAATGCCTTTTGGTCTAACGAACGCCCCCGCATATTTCGTCCACCTCATGAACAAAGTGTTCATGAAATTCATGGACAAATTTGTTGTGGTGTTCATTGACGATATTCTGGTTTACTCAAGGACACTGGAAGCGCATGCTGAGCATCTCAGAATTGTTTTGGGAGAATTGAGGAAACATCAGTTGTATGCCAAATTTAGCAAGTGCGAATTTTGGCTAAGACAAGTTGGTTTCCTAGGCCACATATTGAACCAAGAAGGCGTGGCCGTAGACCCAGAAAAAGTCAAAGCCATACTTGACTGGAAACCACCCGCTAACGTAACAGATGTGCGGAGTTTCCTGGGAATGGCCAGATATTACAGAAGATTTATTGAAGGATTCTCCACTGTGGCAAAACCAATAACACAGTTGCTCAAGAAAGACAAGAAGTTTGTATGGACGGAAGCATGCGAGAGAAGCTTCCAAGAGCTTAAGCAAAAGCTAACAACCGCACCGGTTTTAACCGTGCCAGACATACACAAGAGTTTTGAAGTATATTGTGATGCGTCCCGAAAGGGCCTCGGATGTGTACTAATGCAAGATGGCAAAGTTGTCGCGTATGCCTCCAGGCAGCTGCGAAAACATGAGGAAAATTACCCAACACATGACTTGGAGCTAGCAGCAGTCATACATGCACTCAAGGAGTGGAGGCACTTTCTGTTGGGAAATCGCTGTGAAATATATACGGACCATAAGAGCCTCAAATATATTTTCACACAGCCAGAGCTAAATTTACGCCAACGACGCTGGTTGGAATTGGTCAAGGACTATGATGTCGGCATTCACTACCATCCAGGGAAAGCAAATGTAGTGGCTGATGCCCTTAGTCGAAACCCCAGCCCGGACAACGACGGTCCGCAAAACTTGAGGCCTGAGTTTCAGCAAGAGTTCGCTAGGCTCAACATGGTGTTAGTCTCGGAGGGCACCATATCAAATCTGGAGATACAACCCACCCTAATGGAGCAAATTAAGAAGGCACAGCAAGGACATCCCAGCATCGAAGGAATAAAGAAGAAAATGAACTTTGGTAAGGCCTCAGAGTTCGTCACAGACAGTGAAGGAATATTATGGTACGGAGACAGATTTTGCGTACCTAACATTGAGGAACTCAAGCAACAAATCCTAACCGAAAGCCACACCGCTTCATACTCGATCCACCCTGGAGGAATCGAAATGTACAAGGACATTCAGGAAAGATTTTGGTGGCACGGTATGAAAAGGGATATAGCCACATTTATTGCTTGTTGCGATTCTTGTCAGCGCATCAAGGCCGAGCATCAAAAGCCAGCAGGGCTACTCCAGCCAAACAGGATACCAGAGTGGAAATGGGATGAAATAGGAATGGACTTCATCGTCGGTCTACCCCGATCACAACGCGGAAATGACGCCATATGGGTCATCACAGACCGACTAACCAAGGTAGCCCATTTCATTCCCCTAAAGACTACCTACTCCACACAGAGACTGGCCAAGCTGTATCTCTCTCGTATAGTCTGTCTGCATGGAGTCCCAAAAACTATAATATCCGATCGAGGCACTCAATTTGTCTCTAAATTTTGGGATCACTTACAACAAGCTCTGGGCACGCAACTAGCATTCAGTACAGCGTACCACCCTCAGACTGATGGACAAACGGAATGCGTAAACCAAATCTTAGAGGACATGCTAAGAGCCTGTGTGCTCACCTATGGATCCAGCTGGGAAGAAAGTTTGCCGTATGCCGAGTTTGCTTACAACAACAGTTACCAGGCCAGCCTGCAAATGGCACCCTTCGAAGCATTGTACGGACGGAGGTGTCGTACCCCACTGAATTGGTCAGAAACAGGTGACAGCCGTATCTTCGGCCCAGACATGCTTAAAGAGGCCGAGGAGAAAGTTAAGCAGATCAGGGACAGACTCAAGACAGCGCAGAGCCGACAAAAGAGCTACTACGATCAAAAACATCGTGAGGTCAGCTTTGAACCCGGTGATTCCGTATACCTACGAGTGTCTCCTATGAGGGGCCTGCAACGGTTCAAAATTAAGGGGACGCTAGCCCCAAGATTTATCGGACCCTTTTGTATAGAGGCACGAAGAGGCACAGTGGCCTACAAACTAGACCTACCCAAGGACCTGTCAGACGTCCATGACGTATTCCACGTCTCACAATTGAGAAAATGTGTAAGTAAACCGGAGAAGCATGTATCCCATGAGAGCATCGATGTACAACCAGACCTCACCTATAGAGAAAGGCCAGTAAAGATATTGGAAGAGTCTGAAAGGAGGACCCGTCAGAAGACAACAAAATTTTTCAAAGTTCAGTGGAGCAACCACACTGAGGATGAAGCAACATGGGAAAGGGAAGATTTTCTCCAGGCAGAATATCCATATCTATTCGAGGATCAGCTGAAATCTCGAGGACGAGATTTTTCCTAAGGGGGTAGGTGTTGTGACACCCAAAATTTCATTTGGATTTTTCAAAAAATTTATTTGACTTGAGGGAGGTGATTTAATTTTTTCCTTCAAAAGAACCCTCCCTTTCAAAATATTTTATGGCAAGAGTTTTATTTGGTTTCACCCAAGACTTGATTTTGGTCTTGGAGGTTCTTGCTTTTTATTTTTGACTCAAGCCAAAATGCTTTTCACTTGGGAAAAATGCCTTTTGAAAATTTCTTTGAAAATACTCTATAGCTTTTGGAATGATCCTTTACCACTTTCAACAAATCTCTCATGCCATGACCTTAGTACAAATCCACTCTCCTAAACCTTCCCTCATCTTTGGATCATGATTTGCATCAAATCCAGCAAGTTGAACCTCCCCATATGATTAATTTCCATTTAAATCTTATCAAAACAATTTCTGCCTTCTATTCTAGCCCTTGGAGATTTACAAAGGAGCTACCATTTCTGTTTTGATTTTTGCCCCCAAACCAATTTCCCCTCCTAGTCCTTTGACCCCTCAACCAAGATCCATGAAGATCCACTGGTCTTCAGTTCAATTTTTTCAAACTATACTTGCTGCAAGTTTGGACCAGATTTGCCAAATTTGATGAAATTCATTCAAACCCCTCTCCAAAAATTCTGAGAAAAATCAGGCAACCCCTGGGTGCATTGAGAGGTCACCTCACCAAGTCCCAGCCCCAGGAAAATTTTTCTTCATGCCAAATCATTCTGTCGAACACCTGCAGAGCATTGTCAATGTCAAGTTCAGAGATTCAGAAATACAGTTCAGTGATCTACTGTCATTTTCTTCAGAACCTGTTGTCGATCTCGACAGTGCCGCGTTGACGCCTTGCTCCCCGTCCCCTCCCCCTTGTCCTCTGCACGGCACGAACGCCTGGATGCTTGCGGGCGTCGGCGACGAGCTGGAGGAGGTGCGCCGCCCCGTGACCGACGCCAGCGGCGGCTTTGCGGCCGCCAGAGAGAGGCGCAGTGCAGACGGCGCCACTCAGCGCCGCCCAAGCCACCGGAGGTCGCCGCGTGGTCTTCCACTCCCCCGTGCACGCTGCTACCCTCGTCGTGAACTGCCAGGCGCGGAGCGCGCTCTCTGCCGCCGTCGTGCCCGTGCGGCCACCCCACCGTGGACCAGCGCCATTACGCCAAGACCGACCAGGATTAGCGGGGGAATGGCACCAGTAACTCCCACTGATGCTGCCTGGCCACCTAAACCCCCTGCCAATCCACTGCCTCGCCGTAATTGCTCGCCGGAGCAACCCCGTTCACAGCCACCCCCTCAATCCGCCTATAAATAGAGGCCCCGAGCTTCAACTCGAACCCACACCACCTCTGCACCCCACCTAGACCCTGCCTAGCCACTGGAAGAGCCCCGAGGGAGTCTCCTTCCTCGACTCCGTCCGCCGCGATCCGCCACGGGATCCAGCTCGATTCGCTCCCGTGCGTGCACCTCTGCCTCCCATCTCTTGCCAGTAGCTCTCTAGTGCATCCCTCCTTCTGACCCGCGCTTCAATTCGAAGTTTGCAGCACACCACCGGAGTTCTCCACCTTCACCCGAGCCGCCGTCCGCCGGAGAAAGTGTCGCCGTCGACGTGGTGCTCTCCGTCGGTCGAGTCCACCACCCACCGACGCGGAAGGACACGCTGAAGCTCTTGGTACACTCTGATATCCCTGTCTCGCCGTGGTTCGACGCCGGCGACCACCGCAGTCTTCGGGCGCCGGCGAACTTTTTAAACCTGACATGTGGACCCCCTCTGTCAGCCTCTATTCTCTTCTCCCTCGAACCGTTTTCTATTGGCGCCTTCGGGCAGAGTACGTTTTCTCTGTGGGCTTGCGCGTTTCTATTCGAACCGTTTTCTGCTTTCTCAGTTAAACCCCTGGAACTTTTCTGTTTCATTACAGATGAGTCCCTGGACAGAAACCCTTATAACTTTTTAATAAAAAGTGATTTTTGAGTGATTCTTTTTCTGACAGTCTTATAATTTTGTCTAGTTTTTTATGGGATTTATTTGGAAAAATTTTGGAACAACTTTTATGCACGCGTTGGTTTTCACGTTAGTATGCTTCTTCGCTATACCGTAGGTTCCGGAAGAGGTGACGGAGCCGCGAACTTCGCCGAGCTAGACTCTGACTTCT
Organism: Triticum aestivum; assembly: GCF_018294505.1. Taxonomy (NCBI): domain Eukaryota; kingdom Viridiplantae; phylum Streptophyta; class Magnoliopsida; order Poales; family Poaceae; genus Triticum; species Triticum aestivum. Next base: position 272,227,545 of record NC_057808.1, read on the forward strand.
CCGAACCAGGCAAGCATGTTTGAACTTTTGATATGATAGGTGTTTTGCATGTTCGCGTGAAAGGTTGTGCGTGGCATATGAGTATCGGTGAGTATCTCGTTGCTTGTGAGGCAACTCCCCGTGTGTTCCAAAGTTGCGATGATCTCTGATGAGAGATGGCCTAATCATGTGGTGACATGAAGGGCAGCAAGGTGGTATTGTTGTAGCATGCCAGCCTTGCGTCATCCGACACTTTCCGACGTTAACGTGGACGGAGTCACGTTATCGTTCTTCCCCCTTCCGTGCTACCACTGGTTTTCTGCCAGAATGCGGTTTAGTAAGTTGGTAACCTCTTTCCATGTACATACCAAACAGAGGGGCCGGGATGATGGTTCCATGGCCCTGGATTAAAGCCAGTCATCCGGTCAGGGGGCATGGGTGTTTCCGGTTGGGACCGAGAGGGGGGCACCCCTTAGAGCGCGCGTATAGAAATTTGATCCCATGCTACGCGAGGTTGTAGCCTCCCCGTCTCAAGGTTTTTCTTGAACGTTGCCGAGGGTGATCCCTGGCTTCGGAATGTTGAATGGGTGTGTACTGGTTAGATGTGTTTCTTCCAAAACACCGTAAACGGAACTAGTCCCCGTGACTACTGAAATCCGTTGGCTGTGGTTAAAGTACAAACTCTGCAGAGTCAAATCCTTTCGAGTCATCGTATCCATGGTCCAGTAGCGCGATCAGCGTATCCATGTCTATGTCGTAACCTCGTGGTATATCCTTCTTTCCGGTAAGCGAGCATGAGTAGTAAACTTAGCTGAACGTTACTCCTGTGGATGGACTAACCCGGTTGTTTATCTCATGTCTGATTATTCTCTTGATATGATTTAAGATTCATGAGTTACTATGTTATGAATATAAGCCCTTTATGCGATGTCGCTCAGACGTCCGACTGTGGCATGTTTGTCTCTTACTTTCAATATAAGCCCTTTATGTGATGTCGCGCAGACGTCCGACTGTGGCACGCACTGTCTTTTATTTTCTGTTATAAGCCCTTTATGTGGTGTCGCCCCGACGCCCGACTGCGGCATTTTTATTCTTGCAGTTTCCTCTCGAGGAGTCATTCAGACCCTCGTTTGGCACCGGTATTTTTATTCTTGCAGTTTCCTCTCGAGGAGTCATTCAGACCCTCGTTTGGCACCCAGTATTTATTTTGGGACTTCGGGAGGACTACCCCCGACTTCGCTGTTGTTTTTTCCCATGCATTATTATCTCTATGTCTGAACGCACTTGTTAATCTGTTCATATGCATCATGGTTACATTTGTTATATCTTAAGTCCGAACTGTCTTGCAAGTACTTTCATAGTACTCACCTGGCTTGTTGATTTGGCCAGATGTTGACGAAGGCGATCTCCTGGATGAAGAGTTTGATAGTGTGTCCGACGCCTAGAGGAATCCCAGTCAGTCCCGTGCTATCCTGGATATTGGTCACGTGTATTATATACGCTTCCGCCACCCGCAATAAGTCTCCTCGAGCCTCACTCCGACGCTCGAAGAGCTGTAGTTTTCTGGAGTCATATCACCCACTTCGCGGTGATATTTCCACCACCGTTGTTATCGTGAGTTAGTAGTCATGCCACCCTATCCGCCGTCATGTGTTATCGGCGTTCATGTAATAAGTTGTTGAGCAGTCTCCGCTCAACCTTGTATTATATTCAGTACTCCTGGTATTTTTCTTCTGTGACCAAGATATTGTCTACCAGTGAGAAGAAATTCTTCGTTACTGGTCCGTAAAAGGGATTGGTCTCTCAATAAATATTTTATTGAAAAACCGGTCGTGACACAAAGCATTAACACATAGTGAATACATGAACTCCTCAAACTATGGTCATCACCGGGAGTGGTCTCGATTATTGTCACTTCGGGGTTGCCGGATCATAACACATAGTAGGTGACTATAGACTTGCAAGATAGGATCAAGAACTCACATATATTCATGAAAACATAATAGGTTCAGATCTGAAATCATGGCACTCGGGCCCTAGTGACAAGCATTAAGCATAGCAAAGTCATAGCAACATCAATCTCAGAACATAGTGGATACTAGGGATCAAACCCTAACAAAACTAACTCGATTACATGATAGATCTCATCCAACCCATCACCGTCCAGCAAGCCTATGATGGAATTACTCATGCACAGTGGTGAGCATCATGAAATTGGTGATGGAGGATGGTTGATGATGACGATGGCGACGGATTCCCCTCTCCGGAGCCCCGAACGGACTCCAGATCAGCCCTCCCGAGAGGTTTTAGGGCTTGGCGATGGCTCCGTATCGTAAAATGCGATGAATCCTTCTCTCTGATTTTCTCGAACACGAATATATGGAGTTGGAGTTGAGGTCGGTGGAGCGTCAGGGGGCCCACAAGGCAGGGGCGCGCGCCCAGGGGGGCAGACGCGCCCCCACCCCCGTGGATAGGTGGAGGCCCCCCTGACGTGGATTCTTCTTCCAGTATTTTTAATATTTTCCAAAAAAAAGTTCCGTGGAGTTTCAGGTCATTCCGAGAACTTTTGTTTCTGCACATAAATAACACCATGGCAATTCTGCTGAAAACAGCGTTAGTCCAGGTTAGTTCCATTCAAATCATGCAAGTTAGAGTCCAAAACAAGGGCAAAAGTGTTTGGAAAAGTAGATACGACGGAGACGGATCAACTCTCCCAAGCTTAAACCTTTGCTTGTCCTCAAGCAATTCAGTTGATAAACGGAAAGTGATAAAGAAAAACTTTTACAAACTCTGTTTGCTCTTGTTGTTGTAAATATGTAAAGCCAGCATTCAAGTTTTCAGCAAAGATTATGACTAACCACATTCACAATAACTCTTAGGTCTCATGTTTACTCATATAAATGGCATAATCAACTAGCGAGCAATAATAATAAATCTCGGATGACAACACTTTCTCAAAACAATCATAATATGATATAACAGGATGGTATCTCGCTAGCCCTTTCTGAGACCGCAAAACATAAATGCAGAGCACCTTTAAAGATCAAGGACTGACTAGACATTGTAATTCATGGTATAAGAGATCCAGTCATAGTCATACCCGATATAAATTAATAATAATGGATGCAAATGACAGCAGTGCTCTCCAGCTGGTGCTTTTTAATAAGAGGGTGATGACTCAACACAAAAGTAAATAGATAGGCCCTTCGCAAAGGGAAGCAGGGATTTGTAGAGGTGCCAGAGCTCGATTTTAAAGCAGAGATAAATAATATTTTGAGCAGTGTACTTTCATTGTCAACATAACAACCAAGAGGTGGTGATATCTTCCATGCTACACACATTATAGGCGGTTCCCAAACAGAATGGTAAAGTTTATACTCCCCCTCCACCAACAAGCATATCCATGGCTTGCTCAAAACAACGAGTGCCTCCAACTAGCAACAGTCCTAGGGGGATTTTTGTTTGCAATTATTTTGATTTGATTTGGATAAAGCATGGGACTGGGCATCCCGGTGACCAGCCATTTTCTCGTGAGTGAGGAGCGGAGTCCACTCCTCTTGAGAATAACCCGCCTAGCATGGAAGATACGGACATCCCTAGTTGATACATGAGCTATTCGAGCATACAAAAAAGAATTTCATTTGAAGGTTTAGAGTTTGGCACATACAAAATTTACTTGGAACGGCAGGTAGATACCGCATATAGGAAGGTATAGTGGACTCATATGGCATAACTTTGGAGTTTAAGGGATTGGATGCACAAGCAGTATTCCCACTTAGTACAAGTGAAGGCTACCAAAAGACTGGGAAGCGACCAACTAGAGAGCGACAACAGTCATGAACATGCATTAAAATTAATAAACATTGAGTACAAGCATGAGTAGGATATAATCCACCATGAACATAAATATCATGAAGGCTATGTTGATTTGTTTCAACAACATGTATGAACACGTGCCAAGTCGAGTCACTTAAATCATTCAAAGGAGGATACCACCCCATCATACCACATCACAACCATTTTAATAGCATGTTGGCATGCAAGGTAAACAATTATAAATCATAACTAATCAAGAATGGCACGAGCAACTATGATCTCTAATTGTCATTGCAAACATATTTATTCATAATAGGCTGAATCAGGAACGATGAACTAATCATATTTACAAAAACAAGAGAGGTCGAGTTCATACCAGCTTCTCTCATCTCAGTCAGTCCATCATATATCGTCATTATTGCCTTTCACTTGCACGACCGAACGATGTTAAAATAATAAGAGTGCACGTGCATTGGACTAAGCTGGAATCTGCGAGCATTCAATAAACAGGAGAAGACAAGGCAATATGGGCTCTTGGTTAAACCAACAATAATGCATATACGAGCCACTTCAACAATTTAATCATGATCTTCTCCTATCGACCCCCAAAGAAAAGAAAATAAAACTATTTACACGGGAAAGCTCCCAACAAGCAAAAGAAGAACGGGAAATCTTTTTGGGTTTTCTTTTTAATTATTACTACAGCAAGAAAAGTAAACTAGCTAAAGCTACACTAATTCTTTTGGTTTTTCTTAAGGTTTATTAAACACACAAGAAGAAAGCATAAAAAGAAAAATAAACTAGCATGGATATTACAGTGAAAGAGTATGAGCACCGACATCTAGCAATGAGTGTGTGAACATAAATGTAATGTCGGTGGGAAATACGTACTCCACCAAGCTTAGGGTTTTGGCCTAAGTTGGTTTATTGCCACGGATGGCCTGGCGGATATCCAAAGTTGTAGCCGGGGTCGTACTGAGATGCAGCGGTCATTGCATCGTGTGCTGCAGCTTGGAGGCGAGCTATCTCAACCCTCCTCTTATACTCCTCTGCCTCCTCTCTGGTTATAAAATGTCCCCCCTTTTGCCTGAAAGTCAAAGAAAGGAGAAGCAAGAAGAGCGACTCGATAGGTGTGTCGTCTATCAAAGATTAGTCGGTACTGGAGAGGTTGTTCATTTCTCTCAATAAACTGATGACGAACCATAGCCTCATAATCTAAATAAGTAGGAGGCAACTCAATATCATCCTCACGTATGTCTACACCAAGAAAATTAGCTAAACGAGTTGCATAAATTCCACCAAAGAAATCTCCATTAAATCTATTATGATGCAACCTATGCGCAACAATGGCTCCCAAATTATAAGACTTGTCTCCTAATACAGTACTCCTAAGAATACTGAGGTCAGGGACACACATGTGACATGCTTCATCCTTACCATTTATGCACCTACCTATAAACAGAGCAAAATAATGTATAGCAGGAAAATGAATGATCCCTATGGTAGCTTGTGTTATGTCTCTAGATTCCCCCATAGTTATACTAGCGAGAAATTCTCTAAATTCATATTTGCGGGGTTCACTAGTACTACCCCATTGTGGAAGTTTGCAAGCGGTGGTAAAATCCTCTAAGTCCATAGTGTAAGATTTTTCATAGAGATCAAACAGGACAGTTTGGGAATTGCGTGAAGATGAAAATTCAAACCTCCTCACAAAGGAACTAGTGAGATAGTGGTACTGGCGGCACTTTTCTCCCTCGAAGTTCACAAGATCAGCGTTACGCAAATACGCGTTAAATTCTTCCTTGATTCCCGCTCGGTCCATAAAGCCTTCTGAAGGCCATTCACAAGGCCGCACTGGAGCGTTCATTGGTGGCTCATCATCGGCATCGCGCATTGCGAGCCTGGGTCCTTGCTTCCTTGAAGGACCACCTTGGTAAATTTTCCTAAGCATATTTCTTCCTCTGAAAAATTTCTGAAATTTTTAGTAACTTCAAATAAAAGTGAACCAAGCTCAACAAAATTGATAGCAACTACTCCTACAAGTGCCTAGAGACTATATCAAGCATTAGAACTACTTGGAACCATATAAATTGGACATGCAAGCTCAAGAACATGGTCACCTAGGCAGCACAAATTTGCAATGAATAAAGCACTAGAACAAAAACTAATTGGACCAATGGAGGAGTCACATACCAAGGAACAATCTCCCCAAGCAGTTTTGTGAGAGGGGCTTTGAGCAAGGAGATTGAAAATTGCAGCAAAATGAGCTAGAACTCGTGCTTGAGCTGGATGGTGATTTTTTTGGGAGGAAGAAGAAGTGTGTGGGTGCAGGAATAAGTAGAGGGGAGCCACCATGGGCCCACGAGGCAGAGGGGCGCGCCCTGGACCCTCGTGGCCAGGTGCTTGTTCCCCTGCTGTGTTCTCAGTGCCAGATATTCTCAAATATACCAGAAAAAATCATATTCCATTTTCAGGGCATTTGGAGAACTTTTATTTCCGGGGTATTTTTATATTGCACGGATAATTCAGAAAACTGACAGGAAAAAAAAATACTATTTTTGCTTTATTTCAACTAAATAACAGAACTTAAAAGGAGGGTACAAAAGGTTGTGCTTCTAGTTTCATCCATCTCATGCTCATCAAAAGGAATCCACTAACAAGGTTGATCAAGTCTTGTTAACAAACTCATTCGGAATAACATGGAACCGGAGAAATTTTGAATAACACTATGTTACCTCAACGGGGATATGCACATCCCCAATAATAAGAATATCATATTTCTTCTTGACAGTAGGAGGAGGGAATTCAAAACCTCCGAAAATAATCGATGGAATTTTTCCAATAGAATTGATACTGTGGACTTGAGGTTGTTTCCTCGGAAAGTGTACCATATGCTCATTACCATTAACATGAAAAGTGACATTGCCTTTGTTGCAATCAATAACAGCCCCTGCAGTATTCAAAAAGGGTCTTCCAAGAATAATAGACATACTATCGTCCTCGAGAAAATCAAGAATAACAAAGTCTGTTAAAATAGTAACGTTTGCAACCACAACAGGCACATCCTCACAAATACCGACAGGTATAGCAGTTGATTTATCGGCCACTTGCAAAGATATTTCAGTAGGTGTCAACTTATTCAAATCAAGTCTACGATATAAAGAGAGAGGCATAACACTAACACCGGCTCCAAGATCACATAAAGCAGTTTTAACATAGTTTCTTTTAATGGAGCATGGTATAGTTGGTACTCCTGGATCTCCTAGTTTCTTAGGTATTCCACCCTTAAAGGTATAATTAGCAAGCATGGTGGAAATTTCAGCTTCCGGTATCTTCCTTTTATTAGTTACAATTTCTTTCATATACTTAGCATAAGGATTCATTTTGAGCATATGAGTTAATCGCATACGCAAAAAGATAGGTCTAATCATTTCAGCAAAGCGCTCAAAATCCTCATCATCCTTTTTCTTGGATGGTTTGGGAGGGAAAGGCATGGGTTTCTGAACCCATGGTTCTCTTTCTTTACCGTGTTTCCTAGCAACAAAGTCCCTTTTATCATAACGTTGATTATTTGATTGTGGGTTATCAAGATCAACAGTAGGTTCAATCTCTACATCATTATCATTGCTAGGTTGAGAATCATCATGAACATCTTCATTAATATTATCACCTGGTTCATGTTCATTACCGGATTGTGTTTCGGCATCAGAAATAGAAATATCATTGGGATTCTCAGGTGGTTCAACAATAGGTTCACTAGAAGCATGCAAAGTCCTATCATTTTTCTTTTTCTTCCTTTTAGGACTAGGTGCATCAATATTATTTCTCTGAGAATCTTGCTCAATTCTCTTAGGATGGCCTTCAGGATACAAAGGTTCCTGAGTCATTTTACCAGTTCTAGTAGCCACTCTAACAACATCATCATTATTCTTACTATTCAATTCATTGAGCAAATCATTTTGAGCTTTAAGTACTTGTTCTACTTGAGTGGTAACCATAGAAGCATGTTTAGTAATGAGTTTAAGTTCACCTTTAACTCTAGACATATAATCACCCAAGTGTTCAATCATATAAGCATTTTGTTTTAATTGTCTACCAAAATAAGCATTGAAGTCTTCTTGCTTAACCATAAAGTTATCAAACTCATCCAAACATGGGCTAGCAAACTTAGTAGGAGGGATTTCAGCTTTATCATATCTGTAGAGAGAATTTACCTTTACTACCTGTGTCGGGTTATCAAGACCAAGATCATATGTTTCTTCAACAGGCGGTAAATTAAGACCATGTATTTCTTCAATAGGAGGTAAATTCTTAACATCTTCAGCTTTAATACCTTTTTCTTTCATAGATTTCTTTGCCTCTTGCATATCTTCGGGACTGAGAAATAGAACACCCCTCTTCTTTGAAGTTGGTTTAGGAATAGGCTCAGCAATTGGCTCAGGAAGTGTCCAATTATTTTCATTGGTCAACATATTATTTAGGGACAATTCCATTTATCCCCCTAACTTGAGCCACCACCTGGCATTTGCCCCTAATTTTCAGGTATGCTCAAAAATACCCCTCTTCCGTCAAGTCACCTTACATAAATGCCCTTCTGTGCCATTACCGTCCGGTCAAAGGGGTTTGACCGTCTGGTGAATAGTAAATGGTGAACAGTAAATTTGAAAAAATAGCAAAAAAATCTGAAATTTTGTGGGATCGAAGATACTCAAGGGAGCAAGGCGCGTGCAAATTTTGGCACAGTTTGGACATTCCAGCAGCCCGTGTCAAACGAAAAACTTTAAAATGTATGCTGTGAGCAGTGAATTAAAAAAAAATAGCAAGAAAATTAAAAAAAATATGAAATTTTTTGGCATCAAAGAGGTTGGGGTGCGCAAGGTGCGTGCAATTTTTTTTGTGTTTCGACACTGTAGGAGCTCGTGGAGAAAAAAACAAAATTTGGCGCAGAAAAAAACTTTGAAAAATGCACTATTTTGTTTTTTTGCTAGAGCACCTCGCATGTCATTTGATCACAAAAATTTGCAAGCGCCTTGCGCACCCAAGCTTCTTTGATGCCAAAAAAATCATATTTTTTAAAATTTTCTTGCTATTTTTTTGAATTTACTGTTCACAGCATATAGATTTAAAATTTTTCCTTTCCCACGAGTTCCTGGAATGTCCAAACAATGCGAAAATTTGCACACACCTTGCGCCCTTAAGTATCTTCGATCCCACAAAATTTCAGATTTTTTGCTATTTTTTTCAAATTTACTGTTCCCCATGTTACTATTCATCAGACGGTCAAACCCCTTTGACCGGACGGCAAGGGCATTTCTGTAAGGTGACTTGACGGAAGAGGGGTATTTTTGAGCATACCTGAAAATTAGGGGCAAATGCCAGGTGGTGGCTCAAGTTAGGGGGTAAATGGAATTGTCCCTATTATTTAATAGAATTTCAGCTTCATCCGGTGTTCTTTCCCTGAAAAACAGAACCAGCACAACTGTCCAGGTAATCTCTGGAAGCATCGGTTAGTTCATTATAAAAGATATCAAGTATTTCATTTTTCTTCAGAGGATGATCAGGCAAAGCATTAAGTAATTGGAGAAGCCTCCCCCAAGCTTGTGGGAGACTCTCTTCTTCAATTTGCACAAAATTATATATTTCCCTTAAAGCAGCTTGTTTCTTATGAGTGGGGAAATATTTAGCAGAGAAGTAATAAATCATATCCTGGGGACTACGCACACAACCAGGATCAAGAGAATTAAACCATATCTTAGCATCACCCTTTAATGAGAACGGAAATATTTTAAGGATATAAAGGTAGCGAGTTCTCTCATCATTAGTGAACAGGGTGGCTATATCATTTAATTTAGTAAGATGTGCCATGACAGTTTCAGATTCATAGCCATAAAAAGGATCAGATTCAACCAAAGTAACTATATCAGGATCAATGGAGAATTCATAATCCTTATCAGTAACAAAGATAGGTGAAGTAGCATAAGCAGGATCATATTTCATTCTAGCATTCAGAGTTTTTTTGTTTAAGCTTAGCTAATAATTTCTTAAGATCACTTCTATCATTGCAAGCAAGAAAGTCTCTTTTAGTTTCTTCATCCATAACATATCCCTCAGGTACAACAGGTAATTCATATTTATTAGGGGGAGAGTCTTCATCATCACTCTTCAATATTATCAGTTTCAATAATTTCATTCTCTCTAGCCCTAGCAAGCTGTTCATCAAGAAATTCACCAAGTGGCATAGTAGTATCAAGCATAGAAGTAGTTTCATCATAAGTATCATGCATAGCAGAAGTGGCATCATCAATAACATGCGACATATCAGAATTAATAACAGAAGCAGGTTTAGGTGTCGCAAGCTTACTCAAAACAGAAGGTGAATCAAGTGTAGAGCTAGATGGCAGTTCCTTACCTCCCCTCGTAGTTGAGGGATAAATTTTTGTTTTCTCGTCTTTCAAGTTCTTCATAGTGACCAGCAGATATAAATCCCAAGTGACTCAAAGAATAGAGCTATGCTCCCCGGCAACGGCGCCAGAAAATAGTCTTGATAACCCACAAGTATAGGGGATCGCAACAGTTTTCGAGGGTAGAGTATTCAACCCAAATTTATTGATTCGACACAAGGAGAGGCAAAGAATATTCTCAAGTATTTAGTAGCAAAGTAATATGGAAGTAATGGCAACGATAGCAAAAGTAATATTTTTGGGTTTTGTAGTGATTGTAACAGTAGCACCGGAAAAGTAAATAAGCGAAGAATAATATGTGAAAAGCTCATAGGCATTGGATCGGTGATGGAGAATTATGCCGGATGCGGTTCATCATGTAACAGTCATAACATAGGGTGACACAGAACTAGCTCCAATTCATCAATGTAATGTAGGCATGTATTCCGAATATAGTCATACATGCTTATGGAAAAGAACTTGCATGACATCTTTTGTCCTACCCTCCCGTGGCAGCGGGGTCCTAACGGAAACTAAGGGATATTAAGGCCTCCTTTTAATAGAGTACCGGACCAAAGCATTAACACATAGTGAATACATGAACTCCTCAAACTATGGTCATCACCGGGAGTGGTCCCGATTATTGTCACTTCGGGGTTGCCGGATCATAACACATAGTAGGTGACTATAGACTTGCAAGATAGGATCAAGAACTCACATATATTCATGAAAACATAATAGGTTCAGATCTGAAATCATGGCACTCGGGCCCTAGTGACAAGCATTAAGCATAGCAAAGTCATAGCAACATCAATCTCAGAACATAGTGGATACTAGGGATCAAACCCTAACAAAACTAACCCGATTACATGATAGATCTCATCCAACCCATCACCGTCCAACAAGCCTACAATGGAATTACTCACGCACGGCGGTGAGCATCATGAAATTGGTGATGTAGGATGGTTGATGATGACGATGGCGACAGATTCCCCTCTCCGGAGCCCCGAACGGACTCCAGATCAGCCCTCCTGAGAGGTTTTAGGGCTTGGCGGTGGCTCCGTATCGTAAAACGTGATGAATCCTTCTCTCTGATTTTTTCTCCCCGAACATGAATATATGGAGTTGGAGTTGAGGTCGGTGGAGCGTCAGGGGGCCCACGAGGCAGGGGGCGCGCCCAGGGGGCAGGCGCGCCCCCACCCTCGTGGACAGGTGGAGGCCCCCCTGACGTGGATTCTTCTTCCAGTATTTTTAATATTTTCCAAAAATAAGTTCCGTGGAATTTTAGGTCATTCCGAGAACTTTTGTTTCTGCACACAAATAACACCATGGCAATTCTGCTGAAAACAGCGTCAGTCCAGGTTAGTTCCATTCAAATCATGCAAGTTAGAGTCCAAAACAAGGGCAAAAGTGTTTGGAAAAGTAGATACGACGGAGATGTATCAGCCTCCTGTCGAAACGTGGTCAACTAGGCTAGATTTAGCCCAGGGTACCATGCCTTGACGAACTCCAAGGCCCAGCGCGCTCCAGCCCGGGCCGAGGAACCCTTCCAAGCCTCAAGACGGCCGGCCGCCAGCTCCAGCCAGTCGGCAGTCCGACTGGGAGTGCGCGGAGCCAGCATGTCTGGCCATAGGGCGGAGATCGCCTGGGCGCCGACACACTGAAGACGGCGCAACATCCGATGAGCCGGCCGAAGATGGGCCTGGATGCTGAGAAGCTGTTCGCTAAGGGTCCAGGGGGCGTTGGCAGCAATCTGCGCACCTTCCACCCTGCGCCCTTCGCGATCAGCCTCGATGGCCTGATTGGCAGCACCAGAGTGACCAGGGAAGAAATATGCTCAAACCGAAAGCAAAAGAGCCAAAGTTAGAGACAAGAAGCTGGCTCGATCAGCAGCCGGCGGCTTGAAGAAAGAATAAAGAAGGAAGCTTACCGTCAACCATGTCTTCAATCTCGCCAAAGCCGGCAGTCAGCAATGCCTCCTTATCGGTCCAGGCGGAGCATTCGGTCTCGAACTCAGCAAGGAGATTGGACTCCTTCGCCTGCGCCTCCTGCTGGGCTTTCTTGAGAAGCTCCGCCTGCTCTGCCAGTTGCGTGGTCAGCCGGTCACGCTCTTGGGCCAGCTCGTTGCACTGCACCTCCTTGGCGTGCAAGGAGGTGTTGGCTTCACCCAGCTGCTGCTGCAGGGCAGCGTTGGCCTCTGCAAGAAGGGAGAAAGGAAAAGGCGTCAGCAACCAACAGAGAAGAAGTATAGTCGCCGGGGAGATCCGGCCCAACTGCTCAGCAGTCGGCCGGAATCTCGGGGATTATAGCCCGCGGGTGCGCCAGCGCGCCCCCGCAAAGAAAGAAGTTATCAATATCAACAAATAAGAACAACAGTCGCCGGGGAGATCCGGCCCGACTGCTCAGCAGTCGGCCCGAATCTCGGGGACTACAGCCCGCGGGTGCGCTAGTGCGTCCCCGCAGAGAAAGAAAACAAGGACTTACTCCGGCTCTCCGACAGGTCGGCGGTCCGTTTGTCCAGATCTCAAACATTAGAGTTGAAGGCGACCGCGCGGAGGTTATGATAGTCCTGTAATGAAGATATCAGACAATGTTAGTACTCGGAGCTTGCCAGTTAAAAGTTCCGAGCCAAGCTCCGAGCCGCCTGCTCAGCTGCCGGCCCGAAACTCGGGGACTACACCTAGTGGGTGCGTTGGCGCGCCCCCACAGAGAAGTACAAAAAAATCAAAGATGAAGAAGTGAGAAGCATACCCGGATGGCTGCACGCGATTCCAAGAAGGCCTTATTGCACCGCTTCAGAGCGTCGGCCTCGGCTTGGAGTTTGCCTTGCACGTCTAGGATCGCCTGATTCAAAGGGCCCGTCCGCCTCCTCGCACCCAGTCCGCGGGCGCGGCGCTGGTCGCTTCGGCATCGGGGATTGATGAGCTCGCGGCGCTGGCTTCCAACGGTCGTGGCGCTGAGGCCGCCTTTGCAAAGTGATGACGCGTTGGTGTGAGGGCCCCAGGAGTCAGGCCCGTCACCATCTTGTCTCCGGCTGGTGGCACCGGCGGGTCAGCCGGCTGCTTGTCCCGCGCTCCTTCGGACGGCGGTGGCGGAGGCATGACTATGTCCGGCATAACGACGTCGCTGCCCTCCCTCTCCATGATCGGGTGCTCATCACCGGCTCCTCCAGTCGGCGCCATGAACTCTAGTGGAGGCGGTGCAGAATTCAAAGGAACGACGAGTAGCGGCTCCTGGCGGCGCGCGACTTCTTGAAGCCGCTTCTTCGCAGTGACATCGGCCTCGGCCTCCGCCAGCTTCTTCAGCGCGGCGGCCTCTGCCTTGTCTGCCTCCACCATCTCCAGGCGGGCGGCCTCCTGCTCCTCGTGTGCCTCACGCGCGTTTCGTTCCTGCGCTTCCCGTAGGTCGACCGCAGGATCGATTCGCCGGCTAGTGGTGGAGGTCTCCGCCGACCCGATAACGGAGGCGGCGACTGACTTCTCAAGCGAGAGCGGAGCCCTAAGTCAAGAAGATGAGGAGAGGAAGCTCAGATAGAATCAACAAGAAAGGAAGGCACGAGAAAAAGATACTTACGCCGACACCATGGGAGGCGCCTTCGGGAGCTTCGGAAATTTGGCCGCCTTCACAGTGGCCTCCTTCCGCCTGGTCGCAGCGGTCGGGTTCTTGGCCTTCTTCGGCGCACTGCCGAACAAGGCGGCGCCCTGTTTATGCTTTCGCGTGCCGCCTCGAGCAGTCGGCTCGGCGGAGGGGTCCCCATCCGCCTTGTCGGCGCCCCGTGAAGGGCGCGGCTCGTCCTCCTCCTCCTCGAAGTCGTCGGGCCACGTCTCGATGCCACCCCCTTCTTCGGAGCCGCCTGCCCCGTAGACGCCGCCTGCAGCGTCATCTTCCAAGGCGGCCGCCCCCAAGTTGGGGTCGTCCACGTCGCTCACAGCTCGATCCGGTTCGTAGGGGCCACCCGCCCCCACGATGGCGGTCATCGCCTCAGACATAAAGATCTGTTTCAAAAAAGTAAGAGGCCGACTGGTCGATACAACAAGGCGGAATCAAGATGAGGTACTGAAGAGGGAAAAGATTGAAGAGCTTACAGCAGGCGGTGGGTCCGCGCGGGAGTACGGCTGCTTGCCGAACCGCCAGGACCCCTCCAACTTGAGGTCGGAGATCTCGTTCACCAAGTTTGCCACCTCGGCAGCCGACATCTCCTTGGTACTCAGCCGGCACGGGTCGCGGTGCCCGCTCATCCGGTTGATCAAGTGAGGCTGGCCTTGGAGCGGGAGAACCCGGCGCGCGACGAAGGCGACCAGCAAGTTGGACGCCTTGAGGCCTTCGGCTTCGGTCAGCACCCGGAGTCGGTTGATGGCGGTGGCGCCGTCTGTTGACACAGGCTGCGGCTTGTAGCCCCAGTTGGCCCGAGGCTCAGCCGGTGGGCCGGCTTCGTAGGCCGGCAGGTTGATGAAGTCGATGGCCGGGTCGACATTCTCCACGTAGAAGTAAGATTGCTGCCACATCTTGACCGACTGTGGCAGCTTGATGGCGGGGAAGACATTCTTCGGCGATGGCCGGCGCACCGCGACGAAGGCACCACACTGGGCCGTCTTCTCCCTGGTGGAGGTGCCTAGTTTGGTGTAAAAGAACGCTCCCCACAACTCGATGGTGGGGAGGATGCCGAGGTAGCCTTCGCACATCGTGACGAAGGTGGACAACAACATCACGGTGTTGGGCGTGATGTGATGAGGTTGGAGATGGTAGAACTCAAGGAACGAGCAAAGAAAGCCACTCACCGGCAGGCCGAAGCCGCGGATGAAGTGCGAGCGGAAGACGACCTGCTCGCCCTCCCCCGGCGCCGGCGAAATCTCCCCTGCTGGAGGCACGCGCGCCTTCACGTAGCCCGCGCCGGGAAGGCGCCGCGTGTCGCGGAGGAAGGCGATGTGGTCTTTGTTGACGTTCGACCCGTCCCAATATCCTCCCCGCTCGCGCGCCATGAAGAGCTCGACGAGGCAAATGGCGCGGCGGGGGAGCTGAGAACTGGTGCGGGGCCAAGAGGGCTCGGGGCGGAAGAGCTCGACGGAGACGAGCAGCGGTGGCACTCCGGCGTGGCTCGGGGGCGCGGTGGCGAGAGGAGGAAGAAGGTGACGAGGATGGGGTAGGAGGTCGCGCGTGCTCTGCCGCTCCCCCTCCTCCCCCTACTTATAGCCGGTGGGCTATGAAGCCGAGGGGGCGAGGCGTGTGATCGTGGGATTAACTGTGCCCACGACCCCACATCCCCGTTTTTATCGCGCGAGTTACTGCGCGCAGTAACTCCACCAAGGAAGCTCAACCGGCCGCCTCGGCCGCAGCAGATCCACTCGCGTGCCGAGGCCCGGTAGTGGCAGGCCTAGTCTGCTATCGCGTCCCATCGTCCGCGTGGGCTAGCAGGCTGGCCCGGCTGGCTGACGCCACATGGCATGCCCACAACGGGCGGCGGGCCTGGAGGCTTTGCTAGCACGCCACCTAGTTCCCGCCGTTGCGTTTGATGTTTCGGACAAATCCGTCTGGACGTGGCCGACTCCCTCCAGGCGGCTTGCCAGGAGTCGGATGAAGCTTCCGTCCAGAGCACCCGGAGAACGAAACTGTTCAGGCTCCTCGGCTCCACAGCCACGGCGCCTCACCAGCTTCGGGGACTACTGTCGAAGTAATGGGCCACGGGTAGCCTAACCCGAGTCCCTGAACCTTTCAAGACATCGGGGCCGGCTGCGCCCCTTAGGACATCAAGATGAAGCGCCGCCTTCTGGTGGCCGGCTGTCCCAAGCGGCCGGCTGCCAGAAGGTGGCTAAGCTCCAGAAGGCGGCACCAAGACGGGCCGACTCCTTGCAGACAGCCTCCAGAGAGGCTGGCTCCTAGCAGGCGGCCCACAGCGCCCTCAGAGTCTGCGCCCCCATTAAGAAGACAAGATAGGGTGAGGCTACAGTGTAGCCCATAACCCCCGTATCCAGGGCCAGGCATGGCCACAGTGCTCCGTACAGGCGGAGATCTCCGCCCGGCGCGGCACTGTTGCCACTCCACCCCTGACGTCACTGCTGGCAGGCGGAGCCCTGTTCCCACGATGGCCTGTCGGTACGGCCTGCAGGCGGCGGGCCCTACCAGGCAGCGAGAACCCGGAAGATGGCGGAAGCCTGACCAGTCGGACCTGAGGGAGGCCGGCTTCCAGTAGGCGGCCCGTTCCTTCCTCGGGGCCCGTGCACCATTAACTAGATGAGACACGGTGTGGCTAGAGTGATCTCCCACCAGGCGGCGGGACTGTAGCCACGCTCCCCTGACCAAGCATGCGTCATTAGCATCGCGGCTACAGTAATCAGCAACCGGCAAGACCCGCGAGCGGCGGGAGCGGCCTAGCGGCTCCGTACCAGACCAGTTGGCGGGGCCCACCAGGCGGCGTGCCCCAGCAGCCGGTGGAGAAGCCGGCGACTTGAGACACTGACAGTCGGGTCCTACACCCGGCCAGATTACCATTGTACCCCTGGGGGTAGGCCTATATAAACCCCCCAGGGCACCCATGCAAAGGGTTCCCAACCAGTTAGAACTAGACTCACACATAGAGAGAGAAGAGGGCGAGCCCTGCCTTCTTCCACCTCTAGCATACAGCTCGAGGAGCACCATTGTACTCACTAGTGCCTTAGTGATCATGCGGAGACCCCACAGAGCAGGACTAGGGGTGTTATCTCCTATGAGAGCCCCGAACCTGTGTAAAGTGCGCCGGCGTTCGTGTCTACGCCTCATCCCGCTTCCAGGCACCGGCGACGTTCTACTCGCTCCCACCATGATAAGCCATCCATTGGCATATGTCGCACCCAACCCTCGACACCCGCGGGCGGTCCCACGGTCACGAGCTTGACAGCGTCCATCTTTGCCCATTGTATCTTAACACGGGCGAAGGCCATCCGCGCACCTTCAATGCAGACCGATCGCTTGATGGCATCAAGCCGAGGGCAGGCATTGACCAGCCGGTTCGCGAGCCCGAAGTAGCTGCTGGGTATGGCTTCGGCAGGCCATAGCCGGATTATCAAATCCTTCATGACTAGTTCGGCCACCCTATGCAGTTCGGCCAGCTGTTTTAGCTGATTGCTAAAGGGCACCGGATGTTCTGGCGCAAGGTATTGCGACCAGAACAGCTTCTCCGTCGAGCTCCCCTCTTCGGCTTGAAAGAACTCCGCAGCATCAGCCACACTGCGCGGCAAATCCGCAAACGCTCCTGGAGAACTCCAAATCCGGGTTAGTAAGAGATACCTCTTCTTCACATATTTGCTCTGCATAATGTAGGCCTTACCCGCCGCGATCTTCTTGGCCTCTTGAATCTCCTGGAGAGCGCCCTGGGCTTCAACCCGGGCATCTTGTGCGCTTTGGCGAGTTCGGTCTCTTGATCCGCAATATTGCGCTCCAAGGACTCGCATTTCTTCATGGCGTCCTGGAGCTCTTGCTGGACCTCACCGACCCTGGCCTCATGCTTTTTGCGGGCGGCTTTTTCCTTGGCCGCTCTCTCCTCGGCCTCGGCCAGCGCCTTCTCGAGGGTCTCCACCTTGGTCGCCGCTCCTACAGATATCATGGCACTCTGATTAACAAAAACAACTCATATCTCTCCATATATTTGAGCATGTCATTGAAATACCTTGCTTATCCTCCAGCTGCTTTCTTGCTTGGCCGAGCTCGTCCTCGGCCCGCTCCAGCCTCTGCTTCAGTCCGGAGACTTCGGCAGCATGAGAGGTCGCAGCTAGCAACGACGCCTGCTTATTTTACATAAACTTGTGTGATTAGTCTCCTACGGAAATCATTTGGTCCTCAGTCCGGCTTTTCTTTCCGAACACCGGACAGAGTATCAGGGGCTATTGTCTATACTATGACATTCTTTTTATACAATTGTGTCGCTTACCTCAAAGCCTGTCAGAAGGCTAGTGCAGGCTTCGGTCAGTCCGCTCTTAACGGCTGAACCCTCTCAACCACCGTACCCATAAGGATACAATGTTCCTCAACAATGGAAGCGCCTCGTAGCGATTCCAGCAGATTATTCGGTGCCTCCGGATGGACAGAGGTCACCGGCAGTATAGGCGCATCTCCTCCTTTTGAAGGAGGCTGCTTGCCTGATTCCGGAGCCGTGTAGGTCTCCAGAATGGTATTCAGCGGGGGGCCGGATTGGATATGGCCCCCATTGCCAGTCTCCATGGGGATTTTCTCCCTCATGTGTCCGGCGGCCGAGGGATCACCCTCTAGCGCCACTCTGACGGCCTCTTGAACCTCTCCCTGGCCTGGGAAGGTCCTTTGGGACAGCTCCTTGGTGTCGCCCTTGGCCTTGGGAGAATAAGCCGTCGGCGGCGACTCGCTGGCCATCGCCTTTGAATCGAGCGAACCCCCCGATGAGGATTGCTGGGAGCTGTCGTGGGCCGGACTGCAGTGCATGATTTAACATGTTAAAACCATGGAATAAAGGAGCTGGATATATGTGTGCGTCTTTGAGTACTTACGATTCAGCCAGGGGCTGATCCCTGGGGCGCCACTCGGAGTTGCTATCAGTGTCCCCCGCAGGGTTATCCGCGAGGGAAATCTTCCCCTTCTTGGACGCCTCTGCCTCCAGATGCGTGGAGGCCGTCCTTTTCTTCCTTCCCTCCTTGGGGGAGAATTGCTTTCCTCCTCCTCCTCCTCATCTTCCTCGAGGGGGGAGGAGTGGGTTTTGGCATCTTTAGACATTGCGTCCGAAGTACCTCTACGACGGAGACCGCTTCTGGTCTCCTTGGCCCTCTTCTTGGTCTTCTTCTTCGGCACCCGATAGGGCACCGGAACCAGCATCTGCGTTAGAAGTGGGATCGCTGGGTTTTCGGGCAGTGGAGCCGGACACTGAATCCGCTCTGCCTTCCTTGTCCAGCCCTGAAAGAACAAATAGGGAGGCTCAGACATTTTCCTTGAGTATGTAAGCAAAGGATACACCTTGAAACACGAAAAACTTATCGGACTGGCGGGATGGGCCAGGTCGTGCCCATGGTCCTCGGTCGTCTTCGGCCATGACTTGTTGGACTTGAAAAGCACCTTCCAGATGTCTTCGTGCGTAGTGCCGAAGAACTGTAGCAAGGTCTGGTGCTTGACTGGATCGAACTCCCACAAATGGCAAGTCCGGCTTTGGCATGGAAGGATCCGGCGAACTAGAATCACCTGGATCACATTGACAAGCTTGATGTTCTTGTCTACCATGCTCCGGATGCACGTCTGGAGCGCTGTTAGCTCGTCCGACGAAGACCAGTCCAAGCCCTTCTCTAGCCAGGAGGTGAGCCGCATCGGGGCGCCGGACTGGAATTCGGGAGCCACGGCCCAGGTGGCTTCGCGAGGCTCTATGACGTAGAACCACTGCTCTTGCCACCCTTTGACGGTCTCCACGAAGATATCTTTGGGCCATGTGACGTTGGGCATCTTGCTCACCATGGCGCCTCCGCACTCTGCATGCTGGCCACCCACCACCTTCGGCTTCACATTGAAGATTTTCAGCCACAATCCAAAGTGGGGAGATATGCGGAGAAGGCCTTGCACACGACAATAAATGCCGAGATGTTGAGGAAGGAGTTGCGGGCCAGATCGTGGAAATCCACCCCATAGTAGAACATGAGTCCGCGGACGAATGGGTGGAGTGGAGATCCCAGCCTGCGGACGAAGTGGGGGATGAACACTACCCTCTCATGGGGATCCGGGGTAGGGACGATCTGTCCCTCGGTCGGAAGCTGGTGGGCGACCTCCTTGGCCAAATATCCGGCCTCCCGAAGCTTGGTGATGTCCTTCTCCTTGACGGAGGAAACCATCCACTTGCCCTGCGCTCCAAATTCGGACATAGCTGAGTGCTTTCTTGAGGTGGAAAAGAATAAGAACTTGGGCGCTAGAGCTCGAGAATGGGTAGGCAGAGAGAGAGAGAAGGCATGGGTGAAAGGGGGTGGATCCTTATCTCCTTATAAAGGCAGCGAATATCAAGCGCCTCCCCACTCGCCTTAAGACTCGCCTATTCCCCAAGGGCCGTATAGACGGCATAGTTGGATTACCCACGCCCGTATTGATGAGAATCCCGCAATAAGGGGACATGATCTGCTTTGACAAGACGTGCCAATAAAATCGCATCTCGAAATATGGAGCGGGAGGCTAAAAAACGGTTCGAAATAATGACCGGGCAGGGACGTGATGTCACACTACAAAAAGTTGTCAGCAGATTGGACTCATGAAATATTATACTCTCTGCGGTTGTGTGTGGTACTTGTTTTGCAGAGCCGGACACGTTTTCGATATTTGAAGGATCCATTGGAGTATTTGGAAAAGGAACCTGCCTTGCAATGCCGAAGACAATCTGCGCACCGGACACCTCGTCATTGAAGCCTGGTTCAGGGGCTACTAAGGGAGTCCTGGATTAAGGGGTCCTCGGGCGTCCGACCTGTTGGACATGGGCCGGACTGATGGGCCGTGAAGATACAAGATAGAAGACTCTCTCCCGTGTCCGGATAGGACTCTCCCTGGCGTGGATGGCATGCTTGGCGATCGGATATGAAGATTCCTTTCTCTGTAACCGACTTTGTACAACCCTAGTCCCCTCCGGTGTCTATATAAACCGGAGGGTTTAGTCCCTAGAGACAATCATAATCATACATGCTTGACTTCTAGGGTTTTGGCCATTACGATCTTGTGGTAGATCAACTCTTGTAATACTCATATTCATCAAGATCAATCAAGCAGGAAGTAGGGTATTACCTCCATAAAGAGAGAGGGCCCAAGCCTGGGTAAACATCATGTCCCCTGTCTCCTGTTACCATCAACCTTAGACGCACAGTTCGGGACCCCCTACCCGAGATCCACCGGTTTTGACACCGACAGCGGGCGAAAATCTCGAAGCCGGACACGGCTTTGGTGGGAGATTTGCAGCCACTGCCGACCATAGCGTCCTCATCCCTCCACGGTGCTCCTCATCTACCTCCTCTGCTGCCGGCGGCGGCCATGGAGGAAGATGTGTCCACGCCGACGGCAAGCGCATCCAACGTGTTCGGTGATATGTCGCAAAGGTAAAAAATATCTTGTGCATTTCTCTGTTGTTCCAATTGTCGATTCCAATAGAATGTGTAGTTGATTGTGTGTACGTCCATTTGTAGTCTCGATGATGAACCTTTCATGTGCACCACAAATGTGACAAATGATGATTATTCACATGAGTATGCATCACAAGAATATGAAACTTCACAATATGGTGATGACAATCTTGACATGGATGATGAGGGCTTCGTTTTGAAGGGAAGAACCGCAAATTATACCAACACCGAAGATGTGTTGATTTGCATCGCTTGAAAGAAAGTCTCTCAAGATGCAAACGTTGGGACCGACCAATCCGCTGTCACATATTGGCAATCATCAAGGATTTCTTCGATGCGCACAACACTAGCGGCCACTATCACTCAAGTGACTCCCTTCGTCAATGTTGGGGCACCATCAAAGCCGAATGTGAAAAGTGGGCGGGTTGCTTGGCAAATGCTGATCGCATGAACCCAAGTGGTTACGGTGAAAGTGACTTGGTAATAATCATTTGCTATTCATGTGTGCTTTCTCTACTTTATGCAAATATTGAAATGTTCACTAATTTACTGATGACATCTTGATTGTTTTCTTGTAGAAAATGATTGTGCAAGGATTATTTCGAGAGGGGAACGACAAAGGAGAGAAGAGGAAGAAGAAAGGAAAAGTTTACACTTTCCATCATTGCTTCAAAGAGCTCAAGGATGAGGAGAAGTGGAAAACTAGAGTAGTTTTTGATGCTCCGAAGAAGAAAAGTGTGGTGGTGGAGGATGAAGAAGATGGCCCGGGTGAGGAGAGAAGGAGCCCCACTCCTCACTCAGTGACTAACTCATATAGGCCCGATGGAACTAAGAAAGTGAAGGGATCCCAGGCCGGAGACAATGATCTTGATGCGGAGCATCCTTCCATCATCCCCATGGACTCTACACCAACACATCAAGCACCATGTGGACCCATGACAAGAGCTAGAGCACGTGCAATGGAAACCGAGGTGAACTCCTTCCTACTTGATATGCATAGGGACACAAACGGAACTTGGTTGCTACATCACCAAAATACTATATGCCTCATTAGGTACGAAAAGGAACACCCTCAAGCAGCTCAGGAGCATCACCAAGGAGTAGGAGGACCACCCCAAGGCCACGCGGAGCAAGATGGAGCACTACAACAGGAGCACTGGAAGTCCCAGGCGACCCCGTGCACATGGGCCCCCGAGACCCCATGCCCACGGGCTACACAGAGAGTTGGCGCTGTAGCACCCCGTGTGCACAGGCCCAACTAACCCCGTGCGCACGGGCCCTACAGGATGGGTGAAGCGGCTTGAACTACGTCGGTATTTCCCCAAAGAGGAAGGGATGATGCAGCACAACTATGGTAGGTATTTAGACCAAGGTTATCGAACCAGTAGGAGAACCATGCAACACTACGTGAACGTCACCTGCACACAAATAACAAATACTCACAACCAGACGTATTAAAGGGGTTGTCAATCCCTTTCGAGTAACGACGCCAGAAATTGGCAAGTAGACAGGATAAAAGTTGTGATAGATTGATAAATGCAAATAAAAGCAAACAAAATCGAGTGAGGTATTTTTGGGTTTTTGGATTAATAGATCTGAAAGCACATAAAAATAGATTGCGAAGGCAAATATAATAAAGAAGAGACCCGAGGGCCGTAGATTTCACTAGTGTCTTCTCTCGAGAAAAATAGCATACGGTGGGTAAACAAATTACTATTAGGCAATTGATAGAACTTCAAATAATCATGACGATATCTAGGCAATGATCATTATATAGGCGTCACATCCAAGATTAGTAGACCGACTCCTGCCTGCATCTACTACTATTACCCCACACATCGATAGCTACCCAACATGCATCTGGTGTATTAAGTTCATGGAGAAACGGAGTAATGCGATAAAAACGATGACATGATGTACACAACATCTATTTATATAGAAATAGACCCCATCTTGTTATCCTTAATAGCAATGATACATACGTGTCGGTTCCCCTTCTGTCACTGGGATCGAGCACCGTAAGATTGAACCCATCACAAAGCACCTCTTCCCATGGCAAGAAAAATCGATCTAGTTGGCCTAACTAAACCAAATATTCGAAGAAGAAATACAAGGCTATAAGTAATCATGCATATAAGAGATCAAAGAAGACTCAAATAACTTTCATGGATAAAAGCATAGATCTGATCATAAACTTAAAGCTCATCGGATCCCAACAAACACACCGCAAAAAGAGTTACATCAAATAGATCTCCAAGAGACCATTGTATTGAGAATCAAAAGAGAGAGAGAGGAAGCCATCTAGGTACTAACTACGGACCCATAGGTCTACAATGAACTACTCACGCATCATCGGAGAGGCACCAATGAGGATGATGAACCCCTCCGTGATGGTGCCTAGATTGGATCTGATGGTTCTGGAACTTGCGGCGGCTGGAATTGATTTTCGTCGACTCCCCTAGGGGTTCTGGAATATTGGGGTATTTACAGAGCAAAGGGTTGTGCTCCCCTCAGATCTCCCCTCGGATACTTTCTTGGCCCAACAGGTGTCTTCTGGTCCAGAAAAAATCACCAAAAAGTTTCGCTGCGTTTGGACTCCGTTTGGTATTGATTTTCTATGAAGTAAAAAACAAGCAAAAAACAACAACTGGCATTGGGCACTATGTCAATAGGTTAGTCCCAAAAATGATATAAAGTTGCTATAAAATGATTGTAAAACATCCAAGAATGATTATATAACAGCATGGAACAATAAAAAATTATAGATACGTTGGAGACGTATGAGCATCCCCAAGCTTAATTCCTGCTCGTCCTCGAGTAGGTCAATGATAAAAATAGAAATGTTTGATGCGAAATGCTGCCTAACATGTGAAGGAAATATTCCCTAGAGGCAATAATAAAGTTTTTATTTATATTTCCTTATATCATGATAAATGTTTATTATTCATGCTAGAATTGTATTAACCGGAAACTTAGTACATGTGCGAATACATAGACAAACAGAATGTCCCTAGTATGCCTCTACTTGACTAGCTCGTTAATCAAAGATGGTTAAGTTTCCTAGCCATAGAAATGTGTTGTCATTTTATGAACGGGATCACATCATTAGAGAATGATGTGATGGACTTAGCACTATGCTCGTTTAGTTTATTGCTATTGCTTTCTTCATGACTTATACATGTTCCTATGACTATGAGATTATGCAACTCCCGAATACTAGAGGAACACTTAGTGTGCTATCAAATGTCATAATGTAACTGGGTGATTATAAAGATGCTCTATAGGTGTCTCCGTTGGTGTTTGTTGAGTTGGCATAGATCGAGATTAGGATTTGTCACTCCGTGTTTCGGAGAGGTATCTCTGGGCCCTCTCGGTAATGCACATCACTATAAGCCTTGCAAGCAATATGACTAATGAGTTAGTTACAGGATGATGCATTACGGAACGATTAAAGAGACTTGCCGGTAACGAGATTGAACTAGGTATGATGATACCGATGATCGAATCTCGGGCAAGTAACATACCGATGACAAAGGGAACAACGTATGTTGTTATGCGGTTTGACCGATAAAGATCTTCGTAGAATATGTGGGAGCCAATATGAGCATGCAGGTTCCGCTATTGGTTATTGACCGGAGAGGTGTCTCGGTCATGTTTACATAGTTCTCGAACCCGTAGGGTCCGCACGCTTAACATTCGATGACGATTTGTATTATGAGTTATGTGATTTGATGTACCGAAGTTCATTCAGAGTCCCGAATGAGATCACGGACATGACGAGGAGTCTCGAAATGGTTGAGACATAAAGATTGATATATTGGAAGGTTATGTTTGGATACCGGAATGGTTTCAGATAGGTTTGGGCATCTACCAGAGTACCGGGGGGTTACCGGAACCCCCCAGGGGGTTAATGGGCCTTCATGGGCCCTAGTGGAAGAGAGGAGGCGGCGGCCAGGTGGAGGCGCCCCCCCTAAGCCAATCCGAATTGGACTAGGGTTGGGGGGCGGCCCCCCTTTCCTTCTCTCCTCCTCCCCTTTCCCCCTTCTCCTTGTGGGAATAGGAAAGGGGGGGGGCGAATCCTACTTGGACCAGGAGTCCAAGTAGGACTCCCCCCCTTGGCGCGCTACACCTTGGTCGGCCTCCTCCTCCCCCCTCCTTTATATACGTGGGAAGGGGGCACCCCAAAGACACACCAAAGTTTCACTTAGGCGTGTGCGGTGCCCCCCTCCATAGTTACACACCTCGGTCATATCGTCGTAGTGCTTAGGCGAAGCCCTGCGCCGGTAAACTTCATCATCACCGTCGCCACGCCGTCGTGCTGACGAAACTCTCCCTCGGCCTCAACTAGATCAAGAGTTCGAGGGACGTCACCGAGCTGAACATGTGCAGATCGCGGAGGTGCCGTACGTTCGGTACTTGGATCGGTTGGATCGCGAAGACGTTCGACTACATCAACCGCGTTAGTAAACGCTTCCGCTTTCGGTCTATGAGGGTACATGGACACACTCTTCCCCGCTCGTTGCGATGCATCTCCTAGATGGATCTTGCGTGATCGTAGGTAAAATTTGGAAATAATGCATTCCCCAATAGTGGCATCCGAGCCAGGTCTATGCGTAGATGTTATATGCACGAGTAGAACACAATGAGTTGTGGGCGATAATAGTCATACTGCTTACCAGCAACGTCTTACTTTGATCCGACAGTATTGTTGGATGAAGCGGCCCGGACCAACATTACATGACCGCGTTCATGAGACTGGTTCTACCGACGTACTTCGCACACAGGTTGCTAGCGGGTGTCTGTTTCTCCAGCTTTAGTTGAATCGAGTTTGACTACGCCCGGTCCTTGTTGAAGGTTAAAACAGCACACTTGACCAAAAATCGTTGTGGTTTTGATGCGTAGGTAGGAATGGTTCTTGCTAGAAGTCCGTAGCAGCCACGTAAAACTTGCAATAACAAAGTAGAGGACGTCTAACTTGTTTTTGCAGGGCTTGTTGTTATGTGATATGGTCAAGACGTGATGATATATAAATTGTTGTATGAGATGATCATGTTTTGTAACAGTTATCGGCAACTGGCAGGAGCCATATGGTTGTCGCTTTATTGTATGAAATGCAATCACCATGTAATTGCTTTACTTTATCACTAAGTGGTAGTGATAGTCGTAAAAGCAATAGTTGGCGAGACGACAACGATGCTACGATGGAGATCAAGGTGTCAAGCCGGTGACGATGGCGATCATGACGGTGCTTTGGAGATGGAGATCAAAGGCACAAGATGATGATGGCCATATCATATCAATTATATTGATTGCATGTGATGTTTATCCTTTATGCATCTTATTTTGCTTAGCACGACAGTAGCATTATAAGATGATCTCTCACTAAATTTCAAGGTATAAGTGTTCTCCCTGAATATGCATTGTTGCTATAGTTTGTTGTGCCGAGACACCACGTGATGATCGAGTGTGATAAGCTCTACGTTCACATACAACGGGCGCAAGCCAGTTTTGCACACGTAGAATACTCGGGTTAAACTTGACGAACCTAGCATATGCAGATATGGCCTCGGAACATTGAGACCGAAAGGTCGAGCGTGAATCATATAGTAGATATGATCAACATAGTGATGTTCACCATTGAAAACTTCTCCATCTCACGTGATGATCGGACATGGTTTAGTTGATATGGATCACGTGATCATTTAGATGACTAGAGGGATGTCTATCTAAGTGGGAGTTGTTAAGTAATATGATTAATTTAACTTTAATTTATCATGAACTTAATACCTGATAGTATTTTGCATGTCTATTTTGTTGTAGATAAATGGCCCATGCTACTGTTCCTTTGAATTTTAATGCGTTCCTAGAGAAAGCTAAGTTGAAACATGATGGTAGCAACTACATGGACTAGGTCCGTCACTTGAGGATTATCCTCATTGCTGCATAGAAGAATTACGTCCTGGAAGCACCGCTGGGTGCCAAACCCGCTGTAGGAGCAACTCCGGACGTTATGAATGTCTGGCAGAGCAAAGCCGATGACTACTCGATAGTTCAGTGTGCCATGCTTTATGGCTTTGAACTGAGACTTCAACGTCGTTTTGAACGTCATGGAGCATATGAGATGTTCCAGGAGTTGAAGTTAATATTTCAAGCAAATGGCCGGATTGAGACATATGAAGTCTCCGGGTTGAGAGATATGAAGTCTCCAATAAGTTCTACAGCTGCAAAATGGAGGAGAATAGTTCTGTCAGTGAACATATACTCAGAATGTCTGGGTACCACAATCACTTGATTCAACTGGGAGTTAATCTTCCTGTTGATAGTGTCATTGACAGAGTTCTTCAATCACTGCCACCAAGCTACAAAATGAACCATAATATGCAAGGGATGGATAAGACAATTCCCGAGCTCTTCGCAATGCTAAAGGTTGCGGAGGTAGAAATCAAGAAGGAGCATCAAGTGTTGATGGTTAACAAGACCACTAGTCTCAAGAAGAAGGGCAAAGGGAAGAAGGGGAACTTCAAGAAGAACGGCAAGCAAGTTGCTGCTCAAGTGAAGAAGCCCAAGTCTGGACCTAAGCCTGACACTGAGTGCTTCTACTACAAAGGGACTGGTCACTGGAAGTGGAACTGCCCCAAGTATTTGGCGGATAAGAAGGATGTCAAAATGAAAGGTATATTTGATATACATGTTATTGATGTGTACCTTACTAATGCTCGTAGTAGTGCCTGGGTATTTGATCCTGGTTCTGTTGCTCATATTTGCAACTCGAAATAGGGGCTACGGATTAAGCGAAGATTGGCTAAGGACGAGGTGACGATGCGCGTGGGAAATGGTTCCAAAGTCGATGTGATCGTGGTCGGCACTCTACCTCTACATCTACCTTCGGGATTAGTTTTAGACCTGAATAATTGTTATTTGGTACCAGCGTTAAGCATGATCATTATATCTGGATCTTGTTTGATGCGAGACGGTTATTCATTTAAATCAGAGAATAATGGTTGTTCTATTTATATGAGTAATATCTTTTATGGTCATGCACCCTTGATGAGTGGTCTATTTTTATTGAATCTCGATAGTAGTGATACACATATTCATATTATTGAAGCCAAAAGATACAAGTTTAATAATG
This sequence comes from Triticum aestivum, assembly GCF_018294505.1. Lineage (NCBI taxonomy): Eukaryota > Viridiplantae > Streptophyta > Magnoliopsida > Poales > Poaceae > Triticum > Triticum aestivum. The sequence continues at coordinate 272,255,984 of NC_057808.1, forward strand.
ATAGTGCAACTTATTTGTGGCACTGCCGTTTAGGTCATATTGGTGTAAAGCGCATGAAGAAACTCCATGCTGATGGGCTTTTGGAATCACTTGATTATGAATCACTTGATGCTTGCGAACCATGCCTCATGGGCAAGATGACTAAGGCTCCGTTCTCCAGAACAATGGAGCGAACAACAGACTTATTGGAAATAAGACATACCGATGTATGCGGTCCAATGAGTGTTGATGCTCGTGGCGGGTATCGTTATTTTCTGACCTTCACAGATGATTTGAGCAGCTATGGGTATATCTACTTGATGAAACACGAGTCTAAAACATTTGAAAAGTTCAACGAATTTTAGAGTGAAGTGGAAAATCATCGTAACAAGAAAATAAAGTTTGTACAATCTGACCGTGGAGGTGAATATTTGAGTTATGAGTTTGGTCTTCATTTGAAACAATGCGGAATAGTTTCGCAACCCACGCCACCTAGAACACCATGGCGTAATGGTGTGTCCGAACGTCGTAACCGCACTTTATTAGATATGGTGCGATCTATGATGTCTCTTACTGATTTACCGCTATCGTTTTGGGGTTATGCTTTAGAGATGGCTGCATTCACGTTAAATAGGGCACCATCTAAATCCGTTGAGACGACACCATATGAACTGTGGTTTGGCAAGAAACCCAAGTTGTCATTTCTTAAAGTTTGGGGCTGCGATGCTTATGTGAAAAAGCTTCAACCTGATAAGCTTGAACCCAAATCAAAGAAATGTGTCTTCACAGGATACCCAAAGGAAACTGTTGGGTACACCTTCTATCCCAGATCCGAAGGCAAGATATTCGTTGCTAAGAATGAATCCTTTCTAGATAAGGAGTTTCTCTCGAAAGAAGTGAGTGGGAGGAAAGTAGAACTTGATGAGGTAATTGTACCTTCTCCCAAATTGGAAAGTAGTCCATCACATAAATTAGTTCTAGTGATTCCTACACCAATTTGTGAGGAAGCTAATGATGATGATGATGAAACTTCGGATCAAGTTACTACTGAACCTCGTAGGTCAACCAGAGTAAGATCCACACCAGAGTGGTATGGTAATCCTGTTCTGGAAGTCATGTTACTTGACCATGACGAACCTACGAACTATGAGGAAGCGATGATGAGCCCAGATTCCGCGAAATGGCTTGAGGCCATGAAATCTGAGATGGGATCCATGTATGAGAACAAAGTATGGACTTTGATTGACTTGCCCGATGATCGGCAAGCCATAGAGAATAAATGGATCTTCAAGAAGAAGATTGACGTTGACGGTAATGTTACTGTCTACAAAGCTCAACTTGTTGCAAATGTTTTCGACAAGTTCAAGGAGTTGACTATGATGAGACTTTCTCACCCATAGCGATGCTTAAGTCTGTCCGAATCATGTTAGCAATCGCCGCATTTTATGATTATGAAATTTGGCAAATGGATGTCAAAACTACATTCCTTAATGGATATCTTAAAGAAGAGTTGTATATGATGCAACCAGAAGGTTTTGTCGATCCAAAAGGTGCTAACAAAGTGTGCAAGCTCCAGCGATCCATTTATGGACTGGTGCAAGCCTCTCGGAGTTGGAATATACGCTTTGATAGTGTGATCAAAGCATATGGTTTTATACAAAATTTTGGAGAAGCCTGTATTTACAAGAAAGTGAGTGGGAGCTGTGTAGCATTTCTGATATTATATGTGGATGACATATTGTCGATCGGAAATGATACTAATTTTCTGAATAGCATAAAAGGATACTTGAATAAGAATTTCAATGAAAGACCTTGGTGAAGCTGCTTATATTTTGGGCATCAAGATCTATAGAGATAGATCAAGACGCTTAATTGAACTTTCACAAAGCACATACCTTGATAAAGTCTTGAAGAAGTTCAAAATGGATCAAGCAAAGAAAGGGTTCTTGCCTGTGTTACAAGGTGTGAAGTTGAGTCAGACTCAATGCCCGACCACTGCAGAAGATAGAGAGAAAATGAAAGTCATTCCCTATGCTTCAGCCATAGGTTCTATCATGTATGCAATGCTGTGTACCAGACCTGATGTGTGCCTTGCTATTAGTTTAGCAGGGGGGTACCAAAGTAATCCAGGAGTGGATCACTGGACAACGGTTAAGAACATCCTGAAATACCTGAAAAGGACTAAGGATATGTTTCTCGTTTATGGAGGTGACAAAGAGCTCGTCGTAAACGGTTACGTTGATGCAAGCTTTGACACTGATCCGAATGACTCTAAGTCACAAACCGGATATGTATTTATATTGAATGGTGGAGCTATTAGTTGGTGCAGTTCCAAGCAGAGCGTCGTGGCGGGATCTACGTGTGAAGCGGAATACATAGCTGCTTCGGAAGCAGCAAATGAAGGAGTCTGGATGAAGGAGTTCATATCTGATCTAGGTGTCATACCTAGTGCATCGGGTCCAATGAAAATCTTTTGTGACAATACTGGCGCAATTGCCTTGGCAAAGGAATCCAGATTTCACAAGAGAACCAAACACATCAAGAGACGCTTCAATTCCATCCGCGATCAAGTCAGGGAGGTAGACATAGAGATTTGCAAAATACATACAGATCTGAATGTTGCAGACCCGTTGACTAAGCCTCTCTCACGAGCAAAACATGATCAGCACCAAGACTCCATGGGTGTTAGAATCATTACTATGTAATCTAGATTATTGACTCTCGTGCAAGTGGGAGACTGAAGGAAATATACCCTAGAGGCAATAATAAAGTTGTTATTTATATTTCCTTATATCATGATAAATGTTTATTATTCATGCTAGAATTGTATTAACCGGAAACTTAGTACATGTGGGAATACATAGGCAAACAGAATGTCCCTAGTGTGCCTCTACTTGACTAGCTCATTAATCAAAGATGGTTAAGTTTCCTAGCCATAGACATGTGTTGTCATTTGATGAACGGGATCACATCATTAGAGAATGATGTGATGGACAAGACCCATCTGTTAGCTTAGCACTATGATCGTTTAGTTTATTGCTATTGCTTTCTTCATGACTTATACATGTTCCTGTGACTATGAGATTATGCAACTCCCGAATACGAGAGGTACACTTAGTGTGCTATCAAACGTCACAACGTAACTGGGTGATTATAAATATGCTCTACTGGTGTCTCCGATGGTGTTTGTTGAGTTGGCATAGATAGAGATTAGGATTTGTCACTCCGTGTTTCAGAGAGGTATTTCTGGGCCCTCTCGGTAATGCACATCACTATAAGCCTTGCAAGCAATATGACTAATGACTTAGTTACATGATGATGCATTACGGAACGAGTAAAGAGACTTGCCGGTAACGAGATTGAACTAGGCATGATGATACCGACGATCGAATCTCGGGCAAGTAACATTCCGATGACAAAGGGAACAACGTATGTTGTTATGCGGTTTGACCGATAAAGATCTTCGTAGAATATGTGGGAGCCAATATGAGCATCCAGGTTCCTCTATTGGTTACTGACCGGAGAGGTGTCTCGGCCATGTCTACATAGTTCTTGAACCCTTAGGGTCCGCACGCTTAACATTCAATGACGATTTGTATTATGAGTTATGTGATTTGATGTACCGAAGTTTGTTCGGAGTCTCGGATGAGATCACAGACATGACGAGGAGTCTCCAAATGGTCGAGACATAAAGATTGATATATTGGAAGGTTATGTTTGGACACCGGAATGGTTTCGGATAAGTTCGGGCATCTACCGGAGTACCGGGGGTTACAAGAATCCCCCAGGGGGTTAATAGGCCTTCATGGGCCCTAGTGGAAGAGAGGAGGCGGCGGCCAGGTGGAGGCGCGCGCCCCCCAAGCCCAATCCGAATTGGACTAGGGTTGGGGGGGGGCTTTCCTTCTCTCCTCCTCCCCTTTCTCCCCTTCTCCTTGTGGGAATAGGAAAGGAGGGCCGAATCCTACTTGGACCGGGAGTCCAAGTAGGACCCCCCCCTTGGCGCGCCACACCTTGGCCGGCCTCCTCCTCCCCCCTCCTTTATATACATGGGAAGGTGGCACCCCAAAGACACACCAAAGTTTCTCTTAGCCGTGTGCGGTGCCCCTCTCCATAGTTACACACCTCAGTCATATCGTCATAGTGCTTAGGCGAAGCCCTGCACCGGTAAAATTTATCATCACCGTCGCCACGCCGTCGTGCTGACGGAACTCTCCCTCGGCCTCAACTGAATCAACAGTTCGAGGGACGTCACCGAGCTGAACGTGTGCAGATCGCGGAGGTGCCGTATGTTCGGTACTTGGATCGGTTGGATCGCGAAGACGTTCGACTACATCAACCGCATTACTAAATGCTTCCGCTTTTGATCTATGAGGGTACGTGGACACACTCTTCCCCACTCGTTGCTATGCATCTCCTAGATGGATTTTGCGTGATCATAGGTAAAATTTTGAAATACTGCGTTCCCGAACAACATGTTCATCACACATTCTTTTCTTTGTAGCATGGACATTTGGACTTTTATATGGTTCAAAGCAATAGTCTAGTTTTGACATGAGGACTTTAATACTCAAGCATATCAACAAACAACCTTGTCTTTCAAAATATCAACACTTAAGCAAGTTATCCCTAGCCATTATACTCAATCATTGAATCATTCATGAAACACACTCGCATATTAGCTACACCCAATGCTCAAGTACGATCATAGTGCCCCTTAGTTGGTGCTTTATAAGAGAAGATGAAGACTCAAATAAAAAAATTTGCATAAAGTAAAAGAAAGGCCCTTCATAGAGGGAAGTATGGATTTGTAGAGGTGCCTGATACGTCTCCAACGTATCTATAATTTTTTATTGTTCCATGCTATTATATTATCCATCTAGGATTTTTTATATGCATTTATATGCTATTTTATATGATTTCTGGGACTAACCTATTAACCTAGAACCCAGTGCCAGTTCCTGTTTTTTTCCTTGTTTATGAGTTTTACAGAAAAGGAATACCAAATGGAGTCCAATTGACGTGCCAATTTTTGATGATTTTTTATGGACCAAAAGAAGCCGCCGGAGTAAAAGAGTTGGGCCAGAAGAGTCCCGAGCCAACCACGAGGGTGGAGGGCACGCCCTACCCCCTGGGCGCGCCCCTGCCTCATGGATGACTCGGAGACCCCCCCTGAGGTGAGATTGACGCCAAAAATTCCTATAAATACAGAAACCCCCGAAAAGAAACCTAGATCGGGAGTTCCGCCGCCGCAAGCCTCTGTAGCCACCAAAAACCAATCGGGACCCTATTCCGGCACCCTGACGGAGGGGGGAATCATCACCGATGGCCATCTTCATCATCCCGACGCTCTCCATGACGAGGAGGGAGTAGTTCACCCTCGGGGCTGAGGGTATGTACCAGTAGCTATGTGTTTGATCTCTCTCTCTCTCGTGTTCTTGATTTGGCACGATCTTGATGTATCGCGAGCTTTGCTATTATAGTTGGATCTTATGATGTTTCTCCCCCTCTATCTCTTGTAATGGATTGAGTTTTCCCTTTGAAGTTATCTTATCGAATTGAGTCTTTAAGGATTTGAGAACACTTGATGTATGTCTTTCATGGGATACCCGTGGTGACAATGGGGTATTCTATTTATTCACTTAACATATGTTTTGGTGATCAACTTGCGGGTTCCGTGACCTTGGGAATCTATGCATAGGGGTTGGCACACGTTTTCGTCTTGACTCTCCGGTAGAAACTTTGGGGCACTCTTTGAAGTTCTTTATGTTGGTTGAATAGATGAATATGAGATTGTGTGATGCATACCGTATAATCATACCCGTGGATACTTGTGGTGACATTGGAGTACCTAGGTGACATTAGGGTTTTGGTTGATTTGTGTCTTAAGGTGTTATTTTACTACGAACTCTAGGGCTGTTTGTGACTGTAGCGACCAGACCTCAAACAGTCTAGTCTCTGTAAATCAGTGTCATCCCTGGATCGGTAATGCTGACACGCACAGTACTTTGAAGGATTTATAACAGAGTAGCAATCACACACTTATTACATCGAATAGTTGAAGAGAACTCAATACAATAAATATGGCTTAAGGCCATCTAAAATATGATAAGAGCGGAAGGCTTGGAAGATAAAGTGAGTCCATCAACTCCAACGGCATCACTGAGTATAAGACCACGACTTAAGGCTCCTTACTCGTCGTCTGAAAAGTCTGCAACATGATACGTTGCAGCCCGAAAACGGGTTAGCGCATGGAATATGCTGGCAAAGTAACACATAGAGAGTAATGAACAGAATAATGCTATCACTACATGCATATTTGGCTGGTGGAAAGCTCTATGGTTACAGTTTTGCGAAAAGCCAATTTTTCCCTACCACAAAGGAATAAATTTTATTTAACTATCATGGTGGTTGTTAAACATTGAGAAGGTACCCCCAACTCAATCCCAATTAAGAACGTGATTAACCCAATCAAATTAAATTAAGTAACATGATGATGAGATTCACATGATAACCCAAGAACTAGATAATCAAGATGTCCATAACCGGGGACACGGCTAACCATGATTAGTTTGTACACTCTGCAGAGGTTTGTGCACTTTTCCCCACAAGACTCGATCTCCTCCGCTTGATTTCTCGCACTACATGGTGTTTGAGAAACGGATGACCGAGACAAAGTCTTTCAGAAACACTACTCTTTACTCCGGGTGGACAATTACACCTACTTTCCCCTACATCTGCTAGCCCACCTCTTCAAGAGGTCATGTAACCTACTCAACTATGCTAGAGCCCATAATAGCTTGTGGATGCACACGGAAGTTTCTAGCATGAATAATCTCATGATCCCTTTGAGTCTGGGTGGCGGTCCATAGGATGATCACACGGGTACTCCGGGATATCCAAAAATACAGGCAACACTGGTTTCTCCAAGTGCCTCAATCCACCCAGATGTAAATTAAAGTAGCTACCTTAAGTTGAACCATAAATTAATAATCTCACATCTGTCATGAAGAATTCACTCAAACCCAATCCACGTCTACGAGCATAGCATAGCAATATAAGCAAACGTAGAAGTAACTCCCAAATGTTTGATAGTAAACATGACAATAGGTACTACCTCATCTACTTCCCAAAACCCACATATTAATCAGATCCTAATCATGCAACTGTTTGAGGTTGGATCTAATGCAATAAAACTGGGGATGAAAAGTATGATCAAAGTGTTACTTGCCTTGCTGATGATCCGTGAAACCTAGAGACTCGTAGTAGCACGCTTCGCACTCCGGGTACTCTATCGCAAACAAACAATAGATACATAAGCAATAAAGCAAGGGTGCACGAAATAAAACTCAAAATAAGAGATCTAACCAGAAAGTTCAACTTAAGAACTCCGGTTTGCAAAAAGAATCAATTCAAACGAAGCAACGAAGGTCAAATGGCGAAAGAAACAAGCTTTGGTTACTAATCTGGATCTAAGTCAAATTTTACAGTAGCAAAAACTTGTGAGTTGGTTAAACGGAAAGAGAATTTCGAGACGAAACTCTAGGCGCTTGAATCGCCTAATTCCGATAAACGAGCGAAAAGTTATACTAAAACGAAAAACAGATCGGAAATCGCGATCAGGAATAATCGCGGAAAATCCGAGAAAAAGAAAAACTGACGAACAGGCTAACGATCGAACGTTCGCTGTCTCTAAAAAACGAAAACCGTTCGTTAAAACGAACGAACGAACGGGCATTCTCTATTTAACTAAACCGGAAAAAAATAAACCGATCTAATAAAAAACGCATCTTGGTTTCGAAATAAAACCGAACGGTTTTTCGAGAAAAACCGGCGGCTACCTCGGTTCGCGTGACGGCGGCGGCGGCGAGCGGCTCCGGCGGCTGGCGGCGTCTGGCGAGAGGCGGCGGGGCGACGCGGGCGGCGGCGGCGACTTGGGCTGAGGCGGGGCTCGGGCCGCGGCTTTAAAGGCCGGCCGAGCTGAGGTGTCCGGGTCGGACACGGCCCGTAAGGCGGTTTACTTTTTCTTAAAAAAAAATAATCGGACGTGCAGAAAAAGTAAGAAAAGAAATACTAAACGGACTCCAAAAATCCCGAAATAAATTTTCCCGTCCTCTATAAATAAGCCGGACAAGATGAACATTTATTTGGGCCTAAAATGCAATTTTGAAAAACGCGTATTTTTCCTAATTCGAATAAAATCCAAATAAAATCAAATGTTTGTCTTTAATATTTTTCCTCCAATATTTCATTATTTGTGGAGAAGTCATTTTATCCCCTCTCATATATTTTGATATGAAATATTTTCGGAGAGAAAATAATTAAAACAAATGATCCTATTTTCAAAATTTGAGAAAACCCAAATATGAAAATAACGAAATCCCCAACTCTCTCCGTGGGTCCTAGAGTTGCGTGAAATTTCTAGGATCGCAAATCAAAATGCAATAAAATATGATATGCATGATGATCTAATGTATAACATTCCAAATTGAAAATTTGGGATGTTACAAACCTACCCCCCTTAAGATGAATCTCGCCCTCGAGATTCGGGTTGGCTAGAAAATAGGTGAGAGTGGTCCTTCCGTAGATATTCCTCTTGCTCCCAGGTGGCTTCATCCTCGGTATGGTGACTCCACTGAACTTTGCAAAACTTGATAACCTTGCTGCGGGTGACTCGGCTGGCATGCTCAAGAATCTTAACTGGTTTCTCCTCATAGGTCAAGTCACTATCCAGCTGAATCGCTTCCAATGGCACTGTATCTCTCAGTGGTATCTCAGCCATCTCTGCGTGGCACTTCTTTAGCTGAGAAACATGGAACACATCGTGAACTCCCGACAAACCTTTGGGCAATTCCAACTTGTAAGCAACTTCCCCCATACGCTCCAAAACTTTGTATGGTCCTACAAAACGTGGCGCTAACTTTCCCTTAACTCCAAAGCGCTTTACTCCTCGAAGTGATGATACTCGAAGATAAACTCTGTCTCCGACTTTGTAAACTGTCTCCTTGTGTTTAGAATCCGCATAACTCTTCTGCCTGGACTGGGCTACCTTGAGCCTATCGCGGATCAACTTCACTTTCTGTTCAGACTATTTAATCAAATCTGGTCCAAACAACTGGCGGTCTCCAACTTCGTCCCACAACAACGGTGTCCTGCACCTTCTTCCGTACAGAGCTTCGAAAGGGGCCATCTTCAAACTGGATTGATAACTGTTGTTCTAAGAGAACTCTGCATATGGCAAATTGTCATCCCAACTAGATCCATAATCTAGCGCACAAGCTCTCAGCATGTCCTCCAAAATCTGATTGACTCTCTCGGTCTATCCATATGTCTGTGGATGAAAGGCTGTACTGAACTCTAGCCTGGTACCCAAAGTCTCGTGCAACTGATTCCAAAACTTTGAAGTAAACTGGGTTCCTCTATCTCATACAATGGTCCTCGGAACTCCATGCAGACATACGATCCTGGTCATGTATATCTTTGCCAACTTAGCACTTGTATAAGTGGTCTTTACTAGGAAGAAATGAGCTACCTTCGTCAAACGATCGACTACAACCCATATCGAGTCATAGCCTGAACGAGTCCTGGGCAATCCTGTGATAAAATCCATGCCTAGCTTATCCCACTTCCATTCGGGTATCGGCAATGGTTGTAGCAATCCTGCTGGCTTCTGATGCTCTGCCTTTACTCTCTGACATACATCAAAAACTGCTACATACGCCGCAATATCCTTCTTCATTCCGGTCCACCAGAAAGTATCCTTCAAATCCAAATACATCTTGGTATTTCCTGGGTGAATCGAATATGGTGAATCATGGGCCTCTTGCAAAATCAACTTCCTGATCTCCGGATCATTGGGCACACAAACGCGGTCCTCAAACCATAAGGTATCGTGTTCATCCTCACGAAATCCCTTGGCTTTTCCCTTACTCATCCTTTGCTTTATCTCAACAATTTCCTTGTCTGTCTTCTGAGCTTCTCTGATCTTATCCATCAAAGTAGACTGAATCTCCAATGCTGCTACATAGCCTCTCGGAACTATTTCCAAACATAGTTCACGAAGATCCTCTGCTAACTTCTTGGGTAACCCTCCGGTCATGAGCGTGTTGACATGGCTCTTGCGGCTGAACGCATCGGCTACTATGTTAGCCTTCCAGGGTGATAATGCAATCTCATATCATAATCCTTAATGAGATCCAACCATCTCCTTTGCCTGAGATTCAACTCCTTCTGCGTGAAAATGTACTTCAAACTCTTGTGATCCGTGTACACCTCACAATGGTTTCCGATGAGAAAATGTCTCCATGTCTTGAACGCATGCACTACGGCTGCTAACTCCAAATCATGTGTAGCATAATTCAACTCATGGGGTTTAAGCTGTCGTGAGGCATATGAAACAACTCTTCCCTCCTGCATTAGCACTGCTCCAAGTCCTCGACGAGAAGCGTCGCAATATACTTCATAATCCTTGCGTTGATCTGGCAGAATCAACACTGGCGCTGTAACCAAACATTTCTTCAATTCCTGGAAACTAGCCTCACATTCCTCAGTCCAAATGAATTTGGTGTCCTTCTTCAACAACTCCGTCATAGGCTTTGCAATCTTCGAGAAATTCTCGATGAATCTCCGGTAATATCCTGCGAGTCCAAGAAAACTCTGGATTTCTCCAACTGTCGTGGGTGCTTCCCAATTTGTCACAGTGTTAACCTTAGTGGGATCTACTGCTATTCCTTCTCCGGACATAACATGTCCAAGGAATCCAACTTCCTTTAACCAAAACTCGCACTTGCTGAACTTGGCATATAACTGATGTTCTCTGAGCTTTCCAAGTACCAAACAGAAATGCTCCTTATGCTCTTCTTCATTCTTCGAATAGACCAGAATATCATCAATGAACACTACGACGAACTTATCCAAAAACTCCATAAACACTTTGTTCATCATGTTCATGAAATAGGCAGGTGCGTTAGTCAGGCCAAATGACATAACGGTGTACTCATATAGCCCATACCTTGTGGTAAAAGCTGTCCTGGGTATATCCTGCTCTCGAATCTTCAACTGGTGGTATCCTGATCTCAAATCAATCTTGGAAAATACTTTTGCTCCTTGTAGTCGGTCAAACAGATCATCGATCATCGGCAGTGGGTACTTGTTCTTGATTGTTACTTCATTCAATCCACGATAATTAACAACCATCCTCAACGATCCATCTTTCTTCTCCACTAGAAGTACGGGTGATCCCCAAGGTGACGAACTTGGGCGAATATATCCTTTATCCAGTAACTCCTTAATCTGCTTCTTAATTTCTTCCAAATCCTTAGCGGGCATCCTGTACTGTACTTTCCTTGTCCATACTTCCTCTTACGACTCTCAATCTGCTGCTGCTTCCCTTCAATCATGAGAGCTCTATCTACCAACTCCTGGTAGTTGTTAAAAGTTGCCACCATCAACTGCATGCTCAGCTCATCATTCAGTCCTTCCAGAAACTTCTCCTGCTTAGCTGCACCCGTAACAACGTCATCTGGGGCATAACGTGCTAACTTACTAAAATCCTCCACGTACTGGCCAACGGTACGCCCTCCTTGGCGTAAGTTGCGAAACTCACGCTTCTTCATGGCCATAGCTCCTGCTGAAACATGGGCAGTACGGAAAGCTTGCTGAAACTGGTCCCATGTGACAGTGTCAATGGGGTGAGTGGCTATGTAATTCTCCCACCATGATGCTGCGGGTCCATCAAGCTGATGTGCGGCAAAACGCACTCTCTCCGCATCTGTGCATCCTGCAGTGGTCAGCTCCCTTCCAACCTTGCGGAGCCAATCATCTGCCACAATCGGCTCGGTGCTACTGGAAAACACCGGCGGATTCAGCCTAAGAAATCGGGCTAAGTGATCAACAGGTGGTGGTGGTGGGTTGTTGTTGTTGTTGCCTTGGTTTTGAACTAGCACTTGCATCAGGGCATTCTGCTGCTGAATCACCGGAGTGATCTCCGGTGGGAAAACAAATCCGGTGTCGCGTCTCGGAGGCATCTGATGGTTTAGAAAAGATGAGAGAATAGAATAGAATGAGGTCTAGAGGGAAAACACTACCCATATGCACATGAGAGAAACACAATCATATCACTCCAATCAATTCAAACAAGGCATACAATCGATCTAACTATCGTTACAAAGTGCTTGGACTATAATATATACATGGTGGAATACTACTACTAATTTGGTGGTCTACTAGAAAAATTGCTCAGTCGAAGACTCCATGATATCTGCTCCGGCTTCATCCTCCAAATCATCCTCACTGGGGTCCGAGTCGGTGTCGTCAATGATGATGTAATTCTCCGGGCAAGTAGAATCGTCATCATCTCCTCCTGGTGCTGGGTCTCCCATGAAAACTCCTAGCTTCTTTGTCAGGTCGTCATTCTTCTCCACTAGTGCAACGATTTCCTCCATATAATCCTCGCGTGTAGCCTTGAGTTCTTCCTCCAGTTCCATGATCCTAGTCTTTGCCTTCTTCAGTTCTATCATGTCTGCGCACATCTGGTTCTCCTGGCGACGAATGTGCTGGTTTAACTCCTGGATGAAAGCTGCAATAGATCTATCCTTCCTGGTGCTGATCATCTCCCATTGTTCATCTCGGCGCCCACAAATCTGATAGATAGTATCCTTGAGACCATTGTGGTACACTTCTCCAATGTGTCCCATGGTGATGTGGGCTGCCATGCTCTTTCCTAGACTCCAGGTTGGTGCATCAAAGGAAAACTCTATGGGCTCAGTGATTGGCGTGAACGTCCTTCCTGGAACTTGAACTTGCATCATCCAGCGCTCCTCTTCTGGTAGTGTGGCGTTGTAGGTTCCGGTGAAGCTTGGTATTCCGATGTTCAGGTACTTAGTAACTTCCTTCAAGTGTCGTCCAAAAGGTGTATCCTCATCTGGTTGCGCGAACTTGTTCCTTGCATCCGCCATCCTAAAAGAGTGGAAGAAAGGAGAGGAGTCAGAAATGAGAAGAGAGTAGTGATCTAGGGCTTTAGCTTAGTGGACGTGTCCTACAGTCAGTGTGTGCTCTGATACCATCTCTGTAGCGACCTGACCTCAAACAGTCTAGTCTCTGTGCATCAGTGTCATCCCTGGATCGGTAATGCTGACACGCACAGTACTTTGAAGGATTTATAACAAAGTAGCAATCACACACTTATTACATCGAATAGTTCAAGAGAACTCAATACAATAAATATGGCTTAAGGCCATCTAAAATATGATAACAGCGGAAGGCTTGGAAGATAAAGTGAGTCCATCAACTCCAACGGCATCACTGAGTATAAGACCACGACCTAAGGCTCCTTACTCGTCGTCTGAAAAGTCTGCAACATGATACGTTGCAGCCCAAAAACGGGTCAGCACATGGAATATGCTGGCAAAGTAACACATAGAGAGTAATGAACAGAATAATGCTATCACTACATGCATATTTGGCTGGTGGAAAGCTCTATGGTTACAGTTTTGCGAAAAGCCAATTTTTCCCTACCACAAAGGAATAAATTTTATTTAACTATCATGGTGGTTGTTAAACATTGAGAAGGTACCTCCAACTCAATCCCAATTAAGAACGTGATTAACCCAATCAAATTAAATTAAGTAATATGATGATGAGATTCACATGATAATCCAAGAATTAGATACTCAAGATGTCCATAACCGGGGACACGGCTAATCATGATTAGTTTGTACACTCTGCAGAGGTTTGTGCACTTTTCCCCACAAGACTCGATCGTCTCCGCTTGATTTCTCGCACTACATGGTGTTTGAGAAACGGATGACCGAGACACAATCTTTCAGAAACACTACTCTTTACTCTGGGTGGACAGTTACACCTACTTTCCCCTACATCTGCTAGCCCACCTCTTCAAGAGGTCATGTAACGTACTCAACTATGCTAGAGCCCATAATAGCTTGTGGCTGCACACGGAAGTTTCTAGCATGAATAATCTCATGATCCCTTTGAGTCTGGGTGGCGGTCCATAGGATGATCACACGGGTACTCCGGGATATCCAAAAATGCAGGCAACACTGGTTTCTCCAGGTGCCTCAATCCACCCAGATGTAAATTAAAGTAGCCACCTTAAGTTGAACCATAAATTAATAATCTCACATCTGTCATGAAGAATTCACTCAAACCCAATCCACGTCTACGAGCATAGCATAGCAATATAAGCAAACGTAGAAGTAACTCCCAAAGGTTTGATAGTAAACAGGACAATAGGTACTACCTCATCTACTTCCCAAAACCCACATATTTATCAGATCCTAATCATGCAACTGTTTGAGGTTGGATCTAATGCAATAAAACTGGGTGATGAAAAGTATGATCAAACTGTTACTTGCCTTGCTGATGATCCGTGAAACCTAGAGACTCGTAGTAGCACGCTTCGCACTCCGGGTACTCTATCGCAAATAAACAATACATACATAAGGAATCAAGCAAGGGTGCACGAAATAGAACTCAAAATAAGAGATCTAACCAGAAAGTTCAACTTAAGAACTCCGGTTTGCAAAAAGAATCAATTCATACGAAGCAACGAAGGTCAAACGGCGAAAGAAACAAGCTTCGTTTACTAATCTGGATCTAGGGCAAAATTTACAATAGCAAAAACTTGTTTGAGTTGGTTAAACGGAAAGAGAATTTCGAGACGAAACTCTAGGCGCTTGAATCGCCTGATTCCGATAAACGAGCGAAAAGTTATAGTAAAACGAAAAACAGATCGGAAATCGTGATCAGGAATAATCGCGGAAAATCCGAGAAAAAGAAAAACTGACGAATAGGCTAACGATCGAACGTTCGCTGTCTGTAAAAAAAACGAAAACCGTTCGTTAAAACGAACGAACGAACGGGCGTTCGCTATTTAACTAAACCGGAAAAAATAAACCGATTTAATATAAAAAAGGCATCTCGGTTTCAAAATAAAACCGAACGGTTTTTCGAGAAAACCCGGCGGCTACCTCGGTTCGCGTGACGGCGGCGGCGGCGAGCGGCTCCGGCTGGTGGCGGCGTCGGGCGAGAGGCGGCGGGCGGCGGCGGCGGCTAGGGTTTCAGGGCGGCGACGACTTGGGCTGAGGCGGGGCTCGGGCCGCGGCTTTAAAGGCCGGCCGGGCTGAGGTGTCCGGGTCGGACACGGCCCGTAAGGCGGTTGACTTAAAAAAAACAAATTCGAACGTGCAGGAAAAGTAAGAAAAGAAATACTAAACGGATTCCAAAAATCCCGAAATAAATTTTCCCCGTCCTCTAAAAACAAGCCGGACAAGATGAACATATATTTGGGCCGAAAATGCAATTCTGAAAAACACGTATTTTTCCTAATTCGAATAAAATCAAATAAAATCCAAATAAAATCAAATATTTGTTTTTAATATTTTTCCTCCAATATTTCATTATTTGTGGAGAAGTCATTTTATCCCCTCTGATATATTTTGATATGAAGTATTTTCGGAGAGAAAAATAATTAAAACAAATGATCCTATTTTCAAAATTTGAGAAAACCCAAATATGAAAATAACGAAATCCCCAACTCTCTCCGTGGGTCCTAGAGTTCTGTGAAATTTCTAGGATCGCAAATCAAAATGCAATAAAATATGATATGCATGATGATCTAATGTATAACATTCCAAATTGAAAATTTGGGATGTTACGGTGACACTTATAGGAATAGCCCAATAGATTGATCGGAAAGAATAACTGTGAGGTGGTTTTGTACCCTACAATGATCTCTTCGTTTGTTCTCCGCTATTAGTGACTTTGGAACGACTCTTTGTTGCATGTTGAGGGATTGTTATCAGATCTAATTATGTTATCCTTGTTGAGAGAACTTGCACTAGTGAAAGTATGAACCCTAAGCCTTGTTTCGAAGCATTGCAATACCGTTTGTGCTCACTTTTATCATTAGTTACCTTGATGTTTTTATATTTTCAGATTACAAAAACCTATATCTACCATCCATATTGCACTTGTATCACCATCTCTTCGCCAAACTAGTGCACCTATACAATTTACCATTGTATTGGGTGTGTTCGGGACACAAGAGACTCTTTGTTATTTGGTTGCAGGGTTGTTTGAGAGAGACCATCTTCATCCTACGCCTCCCACGGATTGATAAACCTTAGGTCATCCACTTGAGGGAAATTTGCTACTGTCCTACAAACCTCTGCACTTGGAGGCCCAACAACGTCTACAAGAACAAGGTTGTGTAGTAGACATCAGGCACTCTTTCTGACTTTGGAGTGCTCTTTGCTGCATGTTGAGGGATTGTTATATGATCCAATTATGTTACTATTGTTGAGAGAACTTGCACTAGTGAAAGTATGAACCCTAGGCCTTGTTTTGAAGCATTGCAATACCGTTTACGCTCACTTTTGTTACTAGTTACCTTGCTGTTTTTATATTTTTAGATTACAAAAACCTATATCTACCATCCATGTTGCACTTGTATCACCATCTCTTTGCCGAACTAGTGCACCTATACAATTTACCATTGTATTGGGTTTGTTGGGGACACAAGAGACTCTTTGAAATTTGGGTGCAGGGTTGTTTGAGAGAGACCATCTTCATCCTACGCCTCCCACGGATTGATAAACCATATGTCATCCACTTGAGGGAAATTTGCTACTGTCCTACAAACCTCTGCACTTGGAGGCGCAACAACGTCTACAAGAAAAAGGTTGTGTAGTAGACATCAAGCTCTTCTCTGGCGCCGTTGCCGGGGAGGTTAGTGCTTGAAGGTATATCTTTAGATCTTGCAATCGAATCTTTTAGTTTCTTGTTTTATCACTAGTTAGTTTATAAAAGAAAACTACAAAAAGAAAACGGAATTGAGGTTGCCTCATATGCTTCATCTTTTTAATATCTTTCATGAAAATGATGGAAAGGAAAATTGTGCCAAAGTGTTAGAAGAAGAATGCATTAAAATGTTTGGGACTAAATCTTTGAATGATGAGCATGATTGCAATGTTGTTAGTATGAATTCTTTGAATATCCATGATGCTAATGATATGCAAAGCCACAAGCTTGGGGATGCTATGTTTGATGAAGATGATATTTTTAGTCCCCCAAGTTTTGTTGAGAAAATTTATTATGATGATAGCATGCCTCCTTTTTATGATGATTATGTTGACAAAAGTGGTTTCGAAGAGGTCATGACTTTATTTAGTGATGAATCCACTATTTCAGAAGAGGTTCCAATTGATTATGAGAACAAAGTTGCTATCTATGATGATTATTGTGATGACATGTATGCTATAAAGAATAATGATAACCATGAAACTTGTCAGCATGATTTTAATTTTCAATTGGATTATGCCTCACATGATAGTTATTTTGTTGAGTTTGCTCCCACTACTATTCATGAGAAGAAATTTGCTTATGTGGAGAGTAATAAAAATTCTATGCTTGTAGATCATGAAAAGAATGCTTTATGTGATGATTATATTGTTGAATTCATTCATGATGCTACTGAAAATTATTATGAGGGAGGAATATATGCTTGTAGGAGTTGCAATAATATCAAGTTTCCTCTCTATGTGCTTAAAATCTTGAAGTTATGCTTGTTTTGATTTCCTATGCTAGTTGATTCTTGTTCCCATAAGTTGTTTGCTCACAAAATCCCTATGCATAGGAATTGGGTTAGGCTTAAATGTGCTAATTATATTCTTCATGATGCTCTCTTTATATTTCAAATCTTATCTTTTATGTGAGCATCATTGAAATCATCATGCCTAGCTAGAAAGGCATTAAAGAAAAGCGCTTATTGGGAGACAACCCAATATTTACCCCTACTGTTTTTGTGTGTCCACATGATTAAGCTACTGTAGTAATCATGTTTTATAGCTTTTGCTTCAATAAAGTGCCAAGTAGAACCTTTGGGAAGACTTGGGTGAAAGTTAATGTGATCTTGCTGTAAAAAACAGAAACTTTGCGCTCACGAGATTAGCTGTCATTTTTTTTACAGAAGAGTGCTTTTAAGTTGGTTATTTTTTCAGAAGATTAATATATAAATTCATCACTCCCACCATTTTATTTAAGAATTTTTGGAGTTACATAAGTATTCGAGAGTTACAGATTACTACAGACTGTTCTGTTTTTGACAGATTCTGTTTTGTATGTGTTGTTTGCTTATTTTGATGAATGTATGAGTAGTATCGGAGGGTATGAACCATAGAGAAGTTGGAATACAGTAGATATTACACCAATATAAATAAAAAATGAGTTCACAACAGTACCAAAAGTGGTGATTTTATTTTCTTATACTAACAGAGCTTACGAGTTTTCTGTTGAGTTTTGTGTTGTAAAGTTTTCAAGTTTTGGGTAAAGATTCGATGGACTATGGAATAAGGAGTGGCAAGAGCCTAAGCTTGGGGATGCCCAAGGCACCCCAAGGTAATATTCAAGGACAACCAAGATCCTAAGCTTGGGGATGCCCCGGAAGGCATCCCCTCTTTCGTCTTCTTTCGTCGGTAGCTTTACTTGGAGCTATATTTTTATTCACCACATGATATGTGTTTTGCTTGGAACGTCATTTTATTTTCTTTTGTTTTGCTTGATTTTTGAATAAAATACCAAGATATGAAATTCTTAAATGTTAGAGAGTCTTCACATATTTGCATAATTATTCAACTACTCATTGATCTTCACTTATATCTTTTGGAGTAGTTTGTCGTTTGCTCTAGTGCTTCACTTATATCTTTTAGAGCACGATGGTAGTTTCATTTTGAAGAAATAGATGAAATCTCATGCTTCACTTATATGATTTTGAGAGTCTTTAGAACAGCATGTTAATTTGCTTTGGTTATGAATTTAGTCCTAATATGATGGGCATCCAAAAGGGATATAATAAAAACTTTCATATAAAGTGCATTGAATACTATGTGAAGTTTGATTCCTTATGATTGTTTTGAGATATGAGGATGGTAATATTAGAGTCATGCTAGTGAGTAGTTGTGAGTTTGAGAGATACTTGTGTTAAAGTTTGTGATTCCCGTAGCATGCACGTTTGGTGAACCGTTATGTGATGAAGTCGGAGCATGATTTATTTTTTGATTGTCTTCCTTATGAGTGGTGGTTGGGGACGAGCGATTGTCATTTCCTACCAATCTATCCCCCTAGGAGCATGTGCGTAGTACTTTGTTTCAATGACTAATAGATTTTTGTAATAAGTATGTGAGTTCTTTATGACTAATGTTGAGTCCATGGATTATACGCACTCTCACCCTTCCACCATTGCTAGCCTCTCTAGTACCGCGCAACTTTCGCCGGTACCATAAACCCACCATTTACCTTCCTCAAAACAGCCACCATACCTACCTATTATGGCATTTCCATAGGCATTCCGAGATATATTGCCATGCAACTTTCCACCGTTCCGTTTATTATGACACGCTCCATCATTGTCATATTGCCTTGCATGATCATGTAGTTGACATTGTATTTGTGGCAAAGCCACCATCCATAATTCTTTCATACGTGTTACACTTGATTCATTGCACATCCCGGTACACCGCCGGAGGCATTCACATAGGGTGATATTTTGTTCTAAGTATCGAGTTGTAATCCTAGAGTTCTAAGTAAATAAAAGTGTGATGATCATCATTATTAGAGCATTGTCCCAGTGAGACTCCTGACGAAAAATAAAAAAAAAGAGGCCATAAAAAAGGGAGAAAAGGCCCAAATAAAAAAAAAGAATGAGAGAAAAAGAGAAGGGACAATGCTACTATCCTTTTACCACACTTGTTCTTCAAAGTAGCACCATGATCTTCATGATAGAGAGTCTCCTATGTTGTCACTTTCATATACTAGTGGGAATTTTCATTATAGAACTTGGCTTGTATATTCCAATGATGGGCTTCCTCAAAATGCCCTAGGTCTTCGTGAGCAAGCAAGTTGGATGCACACCCACTTAGTTTTTTTTGTTGAGCTTTCATACACTTATAGCTCTAGGGCATCTATTGCATGGAAATCCCTACTCACTCACATTGATATCTATTGATGGGCATCTCCATAGCCCGTTGATATGCCTAGTTGATGTGGGACTATCTTCTCCTTTTTGTCTTCTCCACAACCACCATTCTATTCCACCTATAGTGCTATGTCCATGCCTCACGCTCATGTATTGCGTGAAGATTGAAAAAGTTTGAGAACATCAAAAGTATGAAACAATTGCTTTGCTTGTCATCGGGGTTGTGCATGATTTAAATATTTTGTGTGATGAAGATAGAGCATAGCCAGACTATATGATTTTGTAGGGATAACTTTCTTTGGCCATGTTATTTTGAGAAGACATGATTGCTTTGTTAGTATGCTTGAAGTATTATTATTTTATGTCAATATTAAACTTTTGTTTTGAATCTTATGGATCTGAATATTCTTGCCACAATAAAGAATATTACATTGATAAATATGTTAGGTAGCATTCCACATCAAAAATTCTGTTTTTATCATTTACCTACTCGAGGTCGAGCAGGAATTAAGCTTGGGGATGCTTGATACGTCTCCAACGTATCTATAAATTTTGATTGTTCCATGCTATTATATTATCCATCTAGGACATTTTATCTGCTATTTTATATGATTTTTCAGACTAACCTATTAATCTAGAGCCCAGTGCCAGTTTCTATTTTTTCCTTGTTTTTGAGTTTTACAGAAAAGGAATACCAAACGGAGTCCAATTGACGTGCCAATTTTTGATGATTTTTTATGGACCAAAAGAAGCCCCCGGAGTAAAAGAGTTGGGCCAGAAGAGTCCCGAGCCATCCACGAGGGTGGAGGGCGCGCCCTACCCCCTTGGGCGCACCCCTGCCTCGTGGATGACTCGGAGACCCCCCTGAAGTGAGACTGACGCCAAAAATTCCTATAAATACAGAAACCCCCGAAAAGAAACCTAGACCGGGAGTTCCGCCGCCGCAAGCCTCTGTAGCCACCAAAAACCAATCGGGGCCCTGTTTCGGCACCCTGCCGGAGGGGGGAATCATCACCGGTGGCCATCTTCATCATCCCGACGCTCTCCATGACGAGGAGGGAGTAGTTCACCCTCGGGGCTGAGGGTATGTACCATTAGCTATGTGTTTGATCTCTCTCTCTCTCTCGTGTTCTTGATATGGCATGATCTTGATGTATCGCGAGCTTTGCTACTATAGTTGGATCTTATGATGTTTCTCCCCCTCTACCTCCTTGTAATGGATTGGGTTTTCCCTTTGAAGTTATCTTATCGGATTGAGTCTTTAAGGATTTGAGAACACTTGATGTATGTCTTGCGTGGGATACCCATGGTGACAATGGGGTATTCTATTGATTCACTTGATGTATGTTTTGGTGATCAACTTGTGGGTTCCGTGACCTTGGGAACTTATGCATAGGGGTTGGCACACGTTTTCGTCTTGACTCTCCGATAGAAACTTTGGGGCACTCTTTTTGACTTTGGAGTGACTCTTTGCTGCACGTTGAGGGATTGTTATATGATCCAATTATGTTACTATTGTTGAGAGAACTTGCACTAGTGAAAGTATGAACCCTAGGACTTGTTTCGAAACATTGCAATACCGTTTACGCTCACTTTTGTTACTAGTTACCTTGCTGTTTTTATATTTTCAGATTACAAAAACCTATATCTACCATCCATATTGCACTTGTATCACCATCTCTTCGCCGAACTAGTGCACCTATACAATTTACCATTGTATTGGGTGTGTTGGGGACACAAGAGACTCTTTGTTATTTGGTTGCAGGGTTGTTTGAGAGAGACCATCTTCATCCTATGCCTCCCACGGATTGATAAACCTTAGGTCATCCACTTGAGGGAAATTTGCTACTGTCCTACAAACCTCTGCACTTGGAGGCCCAACAACGTCTACAAGAAGAAGGTTGTGTAGTAGACATCAGTGCCAGAGCTCAATGTGAAAAAGATAGAGATAAAACATTTTGGGTGGCATGCTTTTCCTATCAACGAAAACGATCGAGTAGTTCCCAATACTTTCCATTCTAGATATATCATAGGCAGTACCCAAACAGAAAATAAAGTTTTATTTCTTTTTCCACCATACTTTCACTTTCCATGGCTAACCGTATCCACGGGTGCCTTCCATACCAACACTTTCCAAGGAATTTATTATTTGAAAACATAAAGTAAATTCATTTTTCATTTCGGGACTGGCATCCCTAATACCTTTGCCATACTCTCGTGCAATGACAAGTGAATAAACACTCATCTTGAGAATAACACATCTAGCATGGAAATATATCAGCCACCCCCTACTGTTTCATGAGCGGTACGAGCACACAAAAGAGAAATTTATTTTGAAAATTAGAGATGGCACATACAAATTTGCTTGGAACAGCAAAAGAATACCGCATATAGGTAGGTATAGTGGACTCATGTGGCAAAAACTGGTTTAAAGGATTTTTGATGCACAAGTAGTGATCATACTTAGTGCAAATGAAAGCTAGCAAAAGATTGAGAAGCATCCAACCAAGAAATGAAAAATCTCATAAGCGAGCATTAAGCATAACTAACACCGAATAATGCACCACAAGTAGGATGTAATTTCATTGCATAACTATTGACTTTCGTGCTTGCATAGGCAATCACAAACCTTAACACCAATATTCTTACTAAAGCATAATTACTCATCAACGTAACTCACATATCACTATCATCATATCTCAAAACTATTACAAAGAATCAAGTTTATTTTGTTCAATGATCTTCATGAAAGTTTTTATTATATCCTCCTTGGATATCTATCACATTGGAACTAGTTTCATATGTTGCTTTTAATAAGCTCAGACAAATATAAGTGAAGAATATGAGCATCATATTTATTTCTCTCAAATTAATCTAAGTGAAGCATGAGAGAATTTCTTCAAAGATAACAAAGCACACCGTGCTCAAAAAGATATAAGTGAAGCACTAGAGCAATTCCAAGGCTCTAAAAATTTAAGTGAAGCATAGGAGCAAGCATAGCATAATTTGGCTCTCCAAAATAGGTGTGTACAGAAAGGATGCTTATTAAAAATTAAAAAAATGACTCATATCATACAAGACGCTCCAAGCAAAACTCATAATATGTGACGTATAAAAATATAGTTTCAAGTAAAATACCGATGGTTGTTAGAAGAAAGAGAGGATGCCACTCAGGGGCATCCCCAAGCTTAGTTGCTTGATACTTCTTGAATATTATCTTGGGCTGCCTCAGGAATCCCCAAGCTTAGCCTTTTTCTAATCCTTATTCCTTCATCCATCGTGATCTCACCCAAAACTTAAAAACTTCAATCACACAAAACTCAACAAAACCTTCGTGAGATCCGTTAGTATAAGAAATCAAATTACTACTATAAGTACTGTTGAAAACCCATTCATATTTTATTTTTTCATTATATCTACTGTATTCCAACTTTTCTATGGCAAAAAATCTTCAAAGGAAACCATAGAATCATCAAAACAAGCACATAACACAATGAAAACAGAATCTGTCAAAAACAGAACAGTCTGTAGCAATCTGAATATTTCGAATACTTATGTAACTCCACACATTCTGAAAAATTAGGACAACATGAGCAATTTGTATGTTAATCTTCTGCAAAAAGAATCAGTATTTTATCATGCTTCTGTTAAAAATGAAAATTATTTTTGTGAGCGCAAAAGTTTCTGTTTTTCAGCAAGATCAAATCAACTATCACCCAACATGACCCCAAAGGCTTTGCTTGGCACAAACACTAATTTAAACCACAAAAACACATCTAAACAGAGGTATAATTGGGTATTTTATTGAAAACAGCAAGAAAACCAAAAAGCAAAAAGATACAAGTTGGATTGCCTCCCAATGAGCGCTATCGTTTTACGCCCCTAGCTAGGCATAATGCAAGGATCTAAGTGAAGGAAAGATGCCCTAGAGGCAATAATAAAGTTGTTATTTATATTGCCTTATATCATGATAAATGTTTATTATTCATGCTAGAATTGTATTAACCAGATACTTAGTACATGTGTGAATACATAGACAAAACAGAGTGTCCCTAGTATGCCTCTACTTGACTAGCTCGTTAATCAAAGATGGTTAAGTTTCCTGACCATAAAAATGTGTTGTCATTTGATGAATGGGATCACAGAATGATGTGATGGACAAGACCCATCCGTTAGCTTAGCATAATGATCGTTAAGTTTTATTATTGCTTTCTTCATGACTTATACATATTCCTCTGACTATGAGATTATGCAACTCCCGAATACCAGAGGAACACCTTGTGTGCTATTAAACTTCACAACGTAACTGGGTGATTGTAAATATGCTCTATAGGTGTCTCCGAAGGTGTTTGTTGGGTTGGCATAGTTCAAGATTAGGATTTGTCACTCCGAGTATCGGAGAGGTATCTCTGGGCCCTCTCGGTGATGCACATCACTATAAGCCTTGCAAGCAATGTCACTAATGAGTTAGTTACGGGATGATGCATTACGGAACGAGTAAAGAGACTTGTCGGTAACGAGATTGAACTAGGTATGATGATACCGATGATCGAATCTCGGGAAAGTAACATATTGATGACAAAGGGAATAACGTATGTTGTCATTGCGGTTTGACCGATAAAGATCTTCATAGAATATGTAGGAACCAATATGAGCATCCAGGTTCCGCTATTGGTTATTGATCGGAGATGTGTCTCGGTCATGTCTACATAGTTCTCGAACCCGTAGGGTCCGCACGCTTAACGTTCGATGACGATTTGTATTATGAGTTATGTGTTTTGGTGACCGAAGATTGTTCGGAGTCCTGGATGAGATCACGGACATGATGAGGAGTCTCAAAATAGTCGAGAGGTAAAGATTGATATTGGACGATGATATTCGGACACCGGAATGGTTTCAGAATGGTTCGGGTATATTTCGGAGTACCGACGTGTTACCAGAACCCCCCGGGGAAGTATTGGGCCTACATGGGCCTTAGGGGAGAGAGAGGGGAGACCACAAGGGGTGGCGCGTCCCCCTCCAAGGGAGTCCGAATTGGACAAGGAGGACGGGGCACGGCTGACGGTGTCTTGGACTAGGGGGTACTCACCACGTCATCTCCCGATCTGTTAGATTGGGCTGAGGACCCCCATGGCTGTATACTCATGGGCCAGTTCGGACAACTGCCGCATACAAGGAAGATTCCAGAAGACTTGGCGATCAAGACAAGGACTCCTCCCCACCGGCGTATTCGGCTAGGACTCTTGTTATCCTAGGCCTCTGGTGCATTATATAAATCGAGGCCAGGCTAGTCGATAAACATAACAACAATCATAATCATAGGCTAGCTTCTAGGATTTAGCCTCTACGATCTCGTGGTAGATCAACTCTTGTAATACTCATATCATCAAGATCAATCAAGCAGGAAGTAGGGTATTACCTCCATCGAGAGGGCCCGAACCTGGGTAAACATTGTGTCCCCCGTCTCCTGTTAGCATCGGTCCTAGACGCACAGTTCGGGACCCCCTACCCGAGATCTGCCAGTTTTGACACCGACATTGGTGCTTTCATTGAGAGTTCCGTTGTGTGATCGGCAAAAGGATCAATGGCTCGACTGCAGATCGACTGCGATGTCGGCTTCTTCGTCACCGGCTCGGCCGGTCACCTTGGCTGGACCGAGGACTGTGCCCTACCTCCGATCCTCATGTTCGGATGAGGGCCTTCATCAACATCAACTCCGATCTCTATCAAGATCATGGAGGAATCATCCAGGGAGCCCGGGGGCTCAACGTCAACATTGCCCTCGGGCGACCGTGCTGTTTTTCTGGACAACGAACTTGTATCCGCCACCACCGCCTCCTCAAGTGTCTTTTTAACGATTGCTTTGGTGGAATTGTGCGGAATTGAGTCTACAACAAACCTGGAAAATTTCGCCGAGTTCCGATGGAGGAATCTCTGGCAATCCGCGATATATCAGAGCCCTGTCAAATCTGGACGGGAATCTGGACGAGTTTAGGGCGTGGTGTCCAGCTTCTAGCTCGGACGTCCTTTGGAAGATCCAAGTGTTGATCGGCTGCGGAATTCCTATATCTACCACCCCTCAAAATTTCAGCTCGATCCGACCGTCCAAACTTCGGGAACCTTCCGAATAGTGCATCACTTTTCGGATCTGTTTTCTGCGCGAAAACGAATCCGACTCGAGTTCGTCTTTTTTACGAACGGGATTTCGGACATCCTTTTTGAAGGAAGTTTTGTATGGGGTATTGTGTTTTTTTCCCGAACACATCCCGCTAACTTTAAAATCTTTTGAACATGATCTTCACCATCATGCTGGTGTCAAACCAGTCCGGCAATATTGCTCCAAGGCTACCGACCTGCGCTAGACACGTCGTCGCTTTGCTGAGCCAAGCTCAACTTCTTCGGATCATCATCTCGGCAAGCCGAACAAGAGTTCGGCATCGCGAAGGATAAATCATCACCGACATCTCCGCCCCACGGATTACACGGAGCGGGCACACCGGCATCGCCGCATGGTCACTTCATCAAGCCGGCATTGACCACGTCACGACCTGCATCGGCAGGGCCACACTGTTGCTCCTTCAAGCCGGTGTCCATCACGCCGACCTACTTCGACTCATTGGCTGACATCGAGGCTTCGACATCTCGGCTGGACCGGGGGCTTCGCCATCTCTTCATCAACCTACTCCGGAGACTTCGGCGTCACTAGCCGACCAGCTCCGTCACGTTAGCTAGGCCGAGGGCTTTGCCTCGGCGAGCCAACCTTTGCCAGCATCGCCATGCCGTCGCTTTATCGCCCATCAGGCAATGGGTGTGCGGATCGAGTCCCAATTTTTGGAATCACCTTTCTTCGGATTGCTACAACAAATAAACCAGGTGCTATTAATCCTAGTATTTTTTGCTTGTTTGGGTTCATTTTTCCCAAGGAATTATTACTCTTGTTTGTCCATCATATCGCAGGTATATCAAATGGTGGCCGCATTAACGACGGTCGCATGGTGGTTTGTTCAGTTTCCGTACATAGTCCGGTGAACGCCGCATCCGGAACTCGGACCGACCTGTGAATTCAGGCTTTGCCACGCCTTTACCGCATCACGCCGACGCCCTGCATCGACATTGACTTCGGCGCCAAGCCATATTTATTTTATTACTCACTTTGCATAAATTATTTATTATGCAACGATTTTTTATTATTATTACTATTATCTCCGGTTTGCACTATTTTTTGTGCACAGGAAAATGATCCGGGTTGGGCAGTATCAACAACTCGGCATACTGACATACCACGTCACCTCGGCTGGGCGGGGGGCTTCGTCAACACTTCATTACCCCATGCCGGGGACTTCGGCATCACTCTGCCGGCCTGCATTGACCGTGCTATGTCACCACTTCGGAGTGCCGAGCTCTTCGCTCCGCCACCTCGGGACCGGCTTGGGGGATGGAACCTTGTCCCGCATCAAGCTCGGACCGCGTCATCAATACCGAACACATTAACCAGCTAAGTTGCCTTCATGCTCAAAGTTTTAAATTTTTAACTTGTGTTCGGTTCGACCAAGCATTATACTTTTTTGGAAAAAGTTGCTTGTAAAAAATCTCCTTGTCAAAACTTTGTTTGTGACACACAAATTCAAATACCCCATTTACTTGGGGGCTTCCTTTATGAAGTCTTTGCGCTTGGAAATGATTACATTTGTACGGCTTCATTCCTTGTTCGTGTATTACGCCACAATATGCACCATGTTGACTTAAGCGATTTGCAAGCTGGGTTGCCTCGCTCCTATGTTTACCCCTACGTTCCCGATTGTTCGGCTAGGGAGTAAAGGGAGCACCTCTGCGATTGTCACGATCGGGTCATCCGAGCCGGACCTCAGACTGGGTGAAGCCGAAAGCTAGCGCTCTGATTGTTTTCAATTATGGTCGACACACAACGGAACTCATGAGTACAAAAAATCTATTGAACAAGTCTCATAGTAGCAATGAGCAACCGAAGAAAGGTATCGGTGGGGGTACTATTTTCTTCGAAGATGCTTCTTACATTTCGTCAGTAATATAGCATAAGTTCCTGAGCACGCTTTGTCTGTTATAGCCTTATGGTCTGATTGCCTGGTTATCGGAAACACCGTCGATATTCTCGACAGGTGGAGTACATAACACTTTTCGGCTCTTGACCGAAGAGGGGGAAGCCGACGGTCGGTTAAGACGCGTTTAAAGTTCGGGTGAACACAGATATGATATACGTACTTCGGTACATACAATCATTATACATAAAATTCTTTTACCCAAGTCACTTGGGGGCTCTTAAATTTATATGAGCCATTTTATAATAAGTGTTCTTCTTCTTAGTCATTGCAAAGTTTTATTATTATTATTTACCACTCCCTTTTTCTTCACGAGTGTGTGGTCACTAGCCGGGGAGCCTAATTTCTCTCACAAAACCGCTAGAGATTAGTTTACTAAACTAGCCTAACGAGGAGTACTCCGCCTTCGGGATAGGAGGTTGAAGCCGTAGGCTGACCCGCTTGGAGTCTTGAGATAGGATGTGTCATGTTAAAGCACGACAGAAGCACCTTTTTTTTTCTAAGACCAATTTTCGATTTGGCACCGAACACTTGTTGTAGTTCGGACGTCCAGTTTTTACTGAAGTTTTTTTGGTTTTCCAAGCCTATGGCACTTTTAAACTATTTGTGTGTTTCCAGCATAAGTCTCGCAGTGCAACGCCGGACACCTTTAGAGATTCGGCAAAAACATTCTCAGACACTACTATATATGCATTCGAATTGTGTCTTTGGTCAATAGTTGGGTTGCCCGGCTCCTGTGCTTGCCTCCTACGTTCTGCTTTGTTCGGCTAGGTGTGCAAAGGGAGAACCACTGCGATTGTGCTTCCAGCTCGCATGGTTAAGCACCTCAGTGGAGAAAGCCAAAAACTGACTGTCACAATAAGTGTAAACTGGTCAGCGATCCGATGACTTTGTTAAATGACGGGCCGTTCATAACATTGGCCGAAGTGTTTACGGCTTGACCTCGGATGTCACCGAACACTAACCGGGGGCTCATAGCAAGCTTCCCCAGTTTAAAGCTCCTATGACTAAGCGAAAGTTGTAAAGCCCGCATATCTGATTGCCTCATTTCCGCTAACACAACCGCCTTCGGGCACCGAGACGTCGGCTAAGGGTTCTCTTGTTATTGCGGATACACCCTGCGTAGTATCTACAAAGGGGTAGAAGCCGACGATGGGCCACTTTCAACTGATAAAACGGTCGCAATGTAATCAAAATAATGATGTAAAGTACTTGGATACATAGAATCATTACACATAATCTGTGATTTTACTCTGGATATCGATCCTTAATTCGGCCACCCGTGCCCACATTAAGGCTCGGGGGCTACTGGGCTTCGTGCTTATTATTTACAAATATTAAAGGGGTACATCGATCCCCTGATCTGGTGTTGCCACCCGACCAGTGTCTCGGGGGCTACTGCATTGACAATCCAATGCAGAAAATTTAAAGTGCAATATAGTTTTCGAGGAGATTATTATCCTCAGGTTGGTCGGCCGCACCCAACCTGAGTCTCGAGGACTTTGCACACTGC
The DNA here is from genome assembly GCF_018294505.1 of Triticum aestivum. NCBI lineage: Eukaryota > Viridiplantae > Streptophyta > Magnoliopsida > Poales > Poaceae > Triticum > Triticum aestivum. Next base: position 272,285,538 of record NC_057808.1, read on the forward strand.
ATTTCTATTCCTATGTATGCTGCCGAGCTAGGAGTTGATCCTCAGGCCGATTTCATGACCTGGGTCTCAGGGGCCACCAGGATCAGCAGTTTTATGTTTTCCTTCAGGTGCATCTCGGATTTTAGGCCGATAGACACCTTGAGGGCTACTGGCAATACAAATCTTCAGCAAATAAATTTATACGCATCGGAAATAAATCCGCAAACAATCAGCCCATGACCGAGGTGCTGAACCACCTCGGAAGCAATTCGGCATATAGCTCGGATGCAAGTGGCTGGCTCCTTAGAGGGCATTTCCGGCATTAAGCTCGGCTAACACTTTTTTGAACTAAGGTGATCTATGACACCTCAGATGCAGTTCGGCGTTTGTCACGCCCAATATGCGATACTATCCTAAAGAGACTCGAAGGTCCCACCAAGGATAGAACCGCATATTGAAACGCTTTTGCAAGGTGGATATCATTACATCAACATTACATAATAGATGGGGATACATACAAGGCATACAATTGCCGCAAGAATACATCAATACATCATAAACAGGAGCTCAAACGACATCCACCCTGCTAGCCCAGGCTGCCGACCTGGAACCTATCCCCTGATCAAAGAAGAAGCAGAAGAAGAACTCCAAAACAAGTAAACATCGCTCTCGCGTCATGATCATCGCAAAACCTGAACCTGCAACTATTGTTGTAGTAATCTGTGAGCCACGAGGACTCAGCAATCCCATTACCATGGGCCTTGCTGGAAGAGTTTTATTCAAAGCGAACTGCCAAGGGGGTCCCATAAATCACCCAACCGCGTAAGGGACGCAAAATCAAGGAACATAATACCGGTATGATGGAAACTAGGGCGGCAAGAGTGGAACAAAACACCAGGCATAAGGCCGAGCCTTCCACCCTTTACCAAGTATATAGATGCATTAATTAAATAAGAGATATTGTGATATCCCAACATAATATAATCCACCATGGAGCAATCTTCATCTTCACCTGCAACTAGCAACGCTATAAGAGGGGCTGAGCAAAAGCGGTAACATAGCCAAACAACGGTTTGCTAGGAAGGGTGACAAAGGTTAGAGGTTCATGGCAATGTGGGAGGCTTAAAGAGCAAGTGATAGGTAACGCAGCATAGCGATAGAACGAAGCAACTACCATAGCAATGATAGTAATGAGACCCAAGGTGACGGTCATCTTTCCTGAAATCCCGCTAGGAAGAAGAACGAGTCCATGAAGAAGATGAAGCCACGAAGACGAACGAATCCTCACGATCGCAACGAACACGGGAACTATCGAGAAGAAGCACACAACAAGGTAAACACACCACACATAACAAGGCATGATGCTCAACCAAGTATGATGCATGACAAGGCTATATGAAGCTACTCATGGCAAGAGATGATGCATACAAGAGCAACACATCAAAGCAAGTTTAAATGAGGCCGGAAACAACCTATAACAATTCCGGTAAGTCCTCATATGCAAATTTCGAAATTGGTCCAGAACAAAATAAACCTTATGTTCAAGTTGTTAAACAGCAAATTAAGATGCACCAAGATGATCTACACAAAATTCTAGTCAAGTTACATATAAAGTTCATTAGATTCGGAGCTACGGCCTAGAAGATATGAGCAAAACAAGTAAAACATGGCATTGATGCAAAATGCATTCAAACATCAAGCAAACACACTCAAAACATGGATGCAACAAGGTAACATGAAACTACATGCAAAACTAAGCAAGTTTCATATAGAGCATGCTCAAAACAGAGCAACGGTGCAACACACACTCCAAACAAGATATAGCAACAATCCGTCCAAAACAGCAACTAGGCATCTAGCAAGCATCAAAACAATATGCTACAGCAACTCAACATGAAAACAAAAGGCATGGACATGATGTACAGGTAAAGCATTACAAAACATGAACACTGAGCTATCTCCATAAATCACTAGAACATGCTCAAAAGGACATGGCAAGATTGCAAATAATAACAGTGTCACAGATTTAGCAGAAATTACTGGACATGACAGAAATAACATCAGGTTGCAAAGTTTGGAGCTACAAACAACATGCTACAGGAACATATCATAGCAAACAAAGCAATGGCAAGAATCTACTAATTGCATAGAACAAAAATCCCTTACTGGACATGAGCTAAAAAGGCACAGAAGATATGATGGCACCCAGGTAAACGTAGCAAGTTTCGTTAACAGCTCTAGACTTAGCAGAAAAACAGAGCATGCAGGAATAACGATAAGTAGGCATGTTGGTGAGCTTGAACCACTCACCACAGAGCAATACATGGCATGGAAATGTAACCAACAGTAGGATCGCATAAATATAAAGCTATGCATGACAATAGCATAGTCATAGGGTACATGGATCACTACTAACAACCATGCAAAATTGATTAACATGTAAACAATCTGCCAAGAACATTTTATAGCAAAAGTAGAGCAAGATAAAAATAAGCTACATCATGCCATAAATGCAAACGAGGGCATGGATGGATAGAGCATCACATTTATAACAAAACATCCTTAGTGAACATCTCCAGATCATGCATAGAATGACTTGTAGCAGCAGGTTTACATGGCAACAAAATATAACAGACTCAGACTTAGCAGAAATCACCAAGTCACAGAAATCAGCAACATCATGGAGGCTACTTTGTATGCTTGTGCTAGTCACCACATAGATCACAAAAATACAAGACAAGCATCACTGTAAAGATGGCATGATGTATAACAAAACATATGTGGATATCAAGCTCAAAAGATGCACACACAAAACGCAATGAAAAAGACAAATCACCAAATTCTGAAAACAGACAGCAGTTAACAGCATATAGCACTGTTGCAACGATAATTAGAGCATCAAGATGGACTCAAACAAGCATGGAACAATGGAATGAAATGAAGAGCATCTCATGGCGAACATTCCGATATATCATATGCATGAATCGGAGCACCGAGCACGAAGTTATCGCATTATGAATAGGGCAACATAATGCAACAATTTTTGGGACTTAGCAGATTTTCACCTCTCAGAAAACGGGACGGGGTTGTTCGGGGACGAGCAGATCCGGGTACGGGGGAGGTGTTTGGTTCGGCGTGGTGGTGGATCTCATACACCCCGGTGGATCAAGCCGGAGGAGACTCCGGCGAGCGGTGGGGCGGCTCCGGTGAGCTCCCGCGACGACGGGGAGGCGCGGGAGGCGGGCGACGACGACGAGACCCGGCGGGGGCGCGGCGGAGAAGCGGCGGCGAGGCGCTGACCGACGCGG
>NC_057808.1:272289211-272296200 GCF_018294505.1 Triticum aestivum
CGGCTGGAGGCTCCGGCGGTGACATGTCGCGCTCGCGGAGTGGAGGGGGAGGCGGCGCAGGTGACGTGGCACGCTCCCATTGGTCGGGCGACGTGGCTGGGCGGCGGGAGGACGCGTCCGGCGGCGGGCGGACATGTCCGGCGGCGCGAAGAGGAGGGAAGCTAGGGTTAGGGTAGGATTCATCCGCGAAAATGGAGGGGAGGTCTATTTATAGGTAGAGGGAGCTAGGAGAGTCCAAATGAGGTGCGGTTTGTGCCCACACGATCGTGATCGAACGACCGAGAGCATGGAGGGGGTTTGGATGGGCTCAAGGGCTGTGGTGAAGAGGGGCTGGGCTGCAAAGAGAGAGGGATTTCGGGCTACGCGGTTAACCGTTGGGGCATCAAACGACCTCCAAATGGAACGAAATTTGACGGGCGGTCTGACGGCGCTATACCAAGGCCACTCGACAAATCTCGACCCATTCCGAGAACGTTTTTCTTCCACTCATGAAACAAGGACTGAGAGGGGCGACGGGCGCGTGCGAGAGTATCGGATCGCGAAACAGACAACGGGGAAAAGGACCGGATGCAAGTTTTGAAAGACATGCAGATGAAATGCAGATGATGACATGGCAAAATGCAACACGCAAGCAAACGACATGGCAACAACGACGGATAAATGGAAGACACGTGGCGCATCGGATCCGGGGCGTTACAACACTCCTCCACTAACAAGAGATCTCGTCCCGAGATCTTAGGATCGAGATGGAAGGAAGAAGGGATGAGGTGAAATAAGAATGCAAGAGGAAAAGCAAAAAATCGAAGGCACTCGAGAAGAAGAGGAACGACGAGAATGACGAGAATCAAATGCTCGCGGAATCAGATAGACTCTGAAACCACTCCGGTTAGAACGAGATAAGAAACGAATAAGATTTAAAGGATTTAGGCAGCACTCCGGCTGAAACAAGGAAAGAATAGAACATGAACTTGAGAAATGGAACGATACTTGACTTGAGGAACGACACAACACCTCCAGAAGACTTGAAAGAGTGGAATGAGAAGAACGGGAAGAAGATTACAACTTCTACCATGAATGAAATAGAGAGCATCCTTAGAAGGAAACATTGAACGGAGTTGTTGGAAATTCAACAACAAAAGAATAAGCTTGTTGTGGACTTATGGATAACATCTCAAAATTATAAGGTGGTAACCTACCACAAGCAGAAAAGATTGAAAAGCTGAGAAGAATGAGGAAATATAAAACTCCACTTCAGAAGAATATGGAGAATTGATTGCACTTCGAAAAGCAAGAAGGAAAGATACTTGAGCTCCTTCGATAAGAATCTTGATGAACACTTGAGGAAAGAATTAAATCATGACGAGCCACCGTGATGAACTCCGGTAGCAAAAGAATGACGAGATAAAATAGAAGGATGAAAGGGGTAAGATTAAATCCTTGCGATGATTTGGATGGAGGTTCGCAACGAAATCGGCGAGAAGCTTGGAACTCCGGAAAAGAAAAGATGAACAACACTTTGAACCGAGAAATCACTCATCACGACAATCTTCGAAGAAAAGAATTAATCAACTTGACCACGATGAAATGAGAATAAGAATTATGTTATGCTTATCCCTCACCAATTAAATTGATGAGAAGCAATAGATTCCATACAACTTATTCACATTGGGAAAAGTTTAAGGGGAGATATAGCGCGAAACTTGAGAAAGTCTTCGTGAACCACCGGTAGGATTTGGAAAGAACGAATTAATTGATATGATTACAAATGACAAGGGGTCTTGAATGAACCACCGTTAGAATTCAAAATTGACTGGCGAAGGAGAATGACTCACCGGGAAGAATAGGAAAAGCACGAATATACTTGAGGGAATCAAGATGCAATTGAAAGAAGAGATCGCGAGCTGATTGAAGCATACTTGAACGAAGCACCGGAAGAATATGGAGACGAACGAAAAGGCATGAATATAGAATACTCGGAGAACGGATTTGAAAACTTAGAGTGAGGAAATATTCTGAAATGGAGGCCTCCGAGTAATTGGGACGGAAAAACAACTCCTGAAATACTCTGGATGGGTGAAAATAATTGCACGACTTGTAACAATTTGATAGGATAACCATCAAGCTAGCACCGCGAATTTCCGGGAGAGCGGACAAGATTTAAGAGGAACTCTTCTTCGGTCCTCAACTGTTGAGAATGACGCCAGGAAACAACATCAAAATTGATGAGATACTCCGGGAGAATGAAAAGCGAAGAGGTTGAGCCGATAATGAAAATAATTTGAAATTGATCTTGGAAAAGCGTCTGACTGATGAAATTCATACTTACATCAAACTTCGAAAAGGATTTGAGAATAGCTCTGGGAATTAGAAGAGTCAGGTAAGATCCTGGGAAAAGACCTGTGGGTTAGGGCCTACTGAAAAGAAACACCGTTGGAAAGATTGTTGCAGACATATATGATGCCCCGGAACAATTGAAATATTTGAATGAGGTGACAACCTCGAATTAATTCGAACACAGACGAATCTCCTGAGATGTCTTCATCACTCTGGAACGATAAGATGACGAGAGGGGAACAAGCAAGGGGAAACACTTGAGGAATATGATCAACCCGAGAACTTGAATTTGATCCATCGGAAAGAAAAGGAGATGAAGAATGTCCACCGAGATGAGAATTCACCGGTTAAAATAATTGAGGGAAGACTGAAGAGGCTCCGCACGAATGAAATTGATGCTCGAAAGAGACTCAGGCTCCGGGAATAAAAGGGTGGGAGGGCGGGAAAAAAAACGACAACTTGGAAGGGGAAATTGACGAATAGCTTTGAAGAGAAAATGCCGGTTGAAATCATTGAGGAAAAAAATGCAAAGATTTCGCACGAGTATGACGGATACTCGATTATGGACTCCGGTTTCGAGAAGAAGAAGGGGTGGGCGGGTGGGGAAAAGAAAACAACTAAGGGCAGAGAAACAACTTCGTTGAGAGCGAACCGAGGATTGAACTTGCAAAAGCAAAGAGGGTCGAATCGTCTTGGCGAGAAATGCACCGGATGCAAAGAGCTGAGGAACAACGATCAGAAAACCGACTGCGTGATCCTAAAAAAAATTTGAAGGGGAAGAGGAGTAGTTCAAAACACCTACGTCAAGATTTCTCACCAGAGCGACGAAGGGACGGAGGAGTAAAAAGAATTCCTACTCTCCGATATAACTAGACTCAGAAAAAGTTTTCTTCTAGACTCAACAACGGCCAAACTACACGATCAATCAAGGGGGGCTCCTAGGGTCGGTCGAGGCTCTGATACCAACTTGTCACGCCCAATATGCGATACTATCCTAAAGAGACTCGAAGGTCCCACCAAGGATAGAACCGCATATTGAAACGCTTTTGCAAGGTGGATATCATTACATCAACATTACATAATAGATGGGGATACATACAAGGCATACAATTGCCGCAAGAATACATCAATACATCATACATAAGATCAACATCCGACTACGGATGAAACACAAACAGGAGCTCAAACGACATCCACCCTGCTAGCCCAGGCTGCCGACCTGGAACCTATCCCCTGATCAAAGAAGAAGCAGAAGAAGAACTCCAAAACAAGTAAACATCGCTCTCGCGTCATGATCATCGCAAAACCTGAACCTGCAACTATTGTTGTAGTAATCTGTGAGCCACGAGGACTCAGCAATCCCATTACCATGGGTATCAAGACTAGCAAAGCTTAAAGGGTAAGGAAGGGGTAAAGTGGTGAGTTTGCAGCAGCGACTAAGCATATATGGTGGCTAACATACGCAAATAAGAGCGAGAAGAGAAGCAACGGAACGGTCGTGAAACTAGCAATGATCAAGAAGTGATCCTGAACTCCTACTTACGTCAAACATAACCCAGAAACTGTGTTCACTTCCCGGACTCCGCCGAGAAGAGACCATCACGGCTACACACGCGGTTGATGCGTTTTAGTTAAGTCAAGTGTCAAGTTCTCTACAACCGGATATTAACAAATTCCCATCTGCCACATAACCGCGGGCACGGCTCTCGAAATTTTATATCCTGCAGGGGTGTCCCAACTTAGCCCATCACAAGCTCTCACGGTCAACGAAGGATATTCCTTCTCCCGGGAAGACCCGACCAGTCTCGGAATCCCGGTTACAAGACATTTCGACAATGGTAAAACAAAACCAGCAAAGCCGCCCGATGTGTCGACAATCCTGATAGGAGTCGCACGTATCTCGTTCTCAGGACACACCGGATAAGCGAAGCGTACAGGTACCGACGTAACCCAAGTTGCCAAGGGATGGTCCCGCACGGTGCTCTAGTTTGGACCAACACTTAGACAAGCACTGGCCCGGGGGGGGGGTAAAATAAAGATGACCCTCGGGATGCGCGACTCCCAAGGGAAAAAGGCTAGGTGAGGCAAATGTAAAACCAAGGTTGGGCCTTGCTGGAAGAGTTTTATTCAAGCGAACTGTCAAGGGGGTCCCATAAATCACCCAACCGCGTAAGGGACGCAAAATCAAGGAACATAATACCGGTCTGACGGAAACTAGGGCGGCAAGAGTGGAACAAAACACCAGGCATAAGGCCGAGCCTTCCACCCTTTACCAAGTATATAGATGCATTAATTAAATAAGAGATATTGTGATATCCCAACGTAACATAATCCACCATGGAGCAATCTTCATCTTCACCTGCAACTAGCAACGCTATAAGAGGGGCTGAGCAAAAGCGGTAACATAGCCAAACAACGGTTTGCTAGGAAGGGTGACAAAGGTTAGAGGTTCATGGCAATGTGGGAGGCTTGAAGAGCAAGTGATAGGTAACGCAGCATAGCGATAGAACGAAGCAACTAGCATAGCAATGATAGTAATGAGATACAAGGTGACGGTCATCTTGCCTGAAATCCCGCTAGGAAGAAGAACGAGTCCATGAAGAAGATGAAGCCACGAAGACGAACGAATCCTCACGATCGCAACGAACACGGGAACTATCGAGAAGAAGCACACAACAAGGTAAACACACCACACATAACAAGGCATGATGCTCAACCAAGTATGATGCATGACAAGGCTATATGAAGCTACTCATGGCAAGAGATGATGCATACAAGAGCAACACATCAAAGCAAGTTTAAATGAGGCCGGAAACAACCTATAACAATTCCGGTAAGTCCTCATATGCAAATTTCGAAATTGGTCCAGAACTGAATAAACCTTATGTTCAAGTTGTTAAACAGCAAATTAAGATGCACCAAGATGATCTTCATGAAATTCTAGTCAACTTACATATAAAGTTCATTAGATTCGGAGCTACGGCCTAGAAGATATGAGCAAAACAAGTTAAACATGGCATTGATGCAAAATGCATTCAAACATCAAGCAAACACACTCAAAACATGAATGCAACAAGGTAACATGAAACTACATGCAAAACTAAGCAAGTTTCATATAGAGCATGCTCAAAACGGAGCAACGGTGCAACACATACACTCCAAACAAGATATAGCAACAATCTGTCCAAAACAGCAACTAGGCATCTAGCAAGCATCAAAACAATATGCTACAGCAACTCAACATGAAAACAAAAGGCATGGACATGATGTAAAGGTAAAGCATTACAAAACATGAACACTGAGCTATCTCCATAAATCATTAGAACATGCTCAACAGGACATGGCAAGATTGCAAATAATAACAGTTTCACAGACTTAGCAGAAATTACTAGACATGACAGAAATAACATCAGGTTGCAAAGTTTAGAACTACAAAAAACATGCTACAAGAACATATCATAACAAACAAAGCAATGGCAAGAATCTACTAATTGCATAGAACAAAAATCTCTTACTGGACATGAGCTAAAAGGCACAGAAGATATGATGGCACCCAGGTAAACGTAGCAAGTTTCGTTAACAGCTTCAGACTTAGCAGAAAAACAGAGCATGGCAGGAATAACGATAAGTAGGCATGTTGGTGAGCTTGAACCACTCACCACAGAGCAATACGTGGCTTGGCAAGGTAACCAACCGTAAGATGGCGTAAATATGAAGCTACGCATGGCAATAGCATAGTCATAGGGTACATGGATCACTACTAACAACCATGGCAAAATTGATTAACATGTAAACAATCTGCCAAGAACATTTTATAGCAAAAGTAGAGCAAGATAAAAATAAGCTACATCATGCCATAAATGCAAACAAGGGCATGGATGGATAGAGCATCACATTTATAACAAGACATCCTTAGTGAACATCTCCAGATCATGCATAGAATGACTTGTAGCAGCAGGTTTACATGGCAACAAAATATAACAGACTCAGACTTGGCAGAAATCACTAAGTCACAGAAATCAGCAACATCATGGAGGCTACTTTGTATGCTTGTGCTAGTCACCACATAGATCACAAAAATATAAGACAAGCACCACTGTAAAGATGGCATGATGTATAACAAAACACATGTGGATACCAAGCTCAAAAGATGCACACACAAAATGCAATGAAAAAGACAAATCACCAAATTCTGAAAACAGACAGCAGTTAACAGCATATAGCAATCTTGCAACGATATTTAGAGCATCAAGATGGACTCAAACAAGCATGGAACAATGGAATGAAATGAAGAGCATCTCATGGCGAACATTCCGATATATCATATGCATGAATCGGAGCACCGAGCACGAAGTTATGGCATTATGAATAGGGCAACATAATGCAACAATTTTTGGGACTTGGCAGATTTTCACCTCTCAGAAAACGGGACGGGGTTGTTCGGGGACGAGCAGATCCGGGTACGGGGGAGGTGTTTGGTTCGGCGTGGTGGTGGATCTCATACACCCCGGTGGATCAGGCCGGAGGAGACTCCGGCGAGCGGCGGGGCGGCTCCGGTGAGCTCCCGCGACGACGGGGAGGCGCGGGAGGCGGGCGATGACGACGAGACCTGGCGGGGGCGCGGCGACGCGACGGCGAGGGGAGGTAGGCGAGGC
>NC_057808.1:272296520-272480667 GCF_018294505.1 Triticum aestivum
TGGGCCCGCGTGGGCCCGCGACGGGCTCCGCGGGCCGCGGCGGCTGGAGGCTCCGGCGGTGACACGTGGCGCTCGCGGAGTGGAGGGGGAGGCGGCGCAGGTGACGTGGCACGCTCCCATTGGTCGAGCGACGTGGCTGGGCGGCGGGAGGACGCGTCCGGCGGCGGGCGGACATGTCCGGCGGCGCGAAGAGGAGGGAAGCTAGGGTTAGGGTAGGATTCATCCGCGAAAATGGAGGGGGAGGTCTATTTATTGGTAGAGGGAGCTAGGAGAGTCCAAATGAGGTGCGGTTTTCGCCCACACGATCGTGATCGAACAACCGAGAGTATGGAGGGGGTTTGGATGGGCTCAAGGGCTGTGGTGAAGAGGGGCTAGGCTGCAAAGAGAGAGGGGTTTCGGGCTACGCGGTTAACCGTTCGGGCATCCAACGACCTCCAAATGGAACGAAATTTGACGGGCGGTCTGACGGTGCTATACCAAGGCCACTCGGCAAATCTCGACCCGTTCGGAGAACGTTTTTCTCCCACTCATGAAACAAGGACTGAGAGGGGCGACGTGCGCGTGCGAGAGTATCGGATCGCGATACAGACAACGGGGAAAAGGACCGGATGCAAGTTTTGAAAGACATGCAGATGAAATGCAGATGATGACATGGCAAAATGCAACACGCAAGCAAACGACATGGCAACAATGACGAATAAACAGAAGACACGTGGCGCATCGGATCCGGGGCAATACAACGTTGGAGCTCGGCTGTAACAATACTCTTCGGATACAGTCCAGCGGTGGAGCTCGGATACATTCCGGCGGTGGAGCTCGGATACATTCCGGCGTTGGAGCCCGGAAGCGGTCCGGCGTTGGTGCTCGGCTGCAAAAGATACCTCAATTGTAGTCCGGCGTTGGAGCTCAGACGCAAGAGGACACTACCACCCGGGAACAACTTCAAACCCGAGGCGTGGCATAAAAATAACAAGGCATTGATAAAGGTCGAAGACTTAAAGGGCTCCTCGGATACCCGACGTATAAACTCGTCAGATTTAGCTCGGCAATCCTCAAGACAGATGATGGGAAAATTTGTTGAACCAGTTTTAAAGACCGACGACCGAAGATGAATTACAGTTCGGAAGAATCGAGGAGCATCCCTAACTTGAAAACCGGTTCAGGGGGCACTGACGGTGTCCTGGACTAGGGGGTACTCACCACGTCATCTCCCGATCTGTTAGATTGGGCTGAGGACCCCCATGGCCGTATACTCATGGGCCAGTTCGGACAGCTGCCGCATAAAAGGAAGATTCCACAAGACTTGGCGATCAAGACAAGGACTCCTCCCCACCGGCCTATTCGGCTAGGACTCTTGTTATCCTAGGCCTCTGGTGCATTATATAAACCGAGGCCAGGCTAGTCGATAGACATAACAACAATCATAATCATACGCTAGCTTCTAGGGTTTCGCCTCTACGATCTCGTGGTAGATCAACTCTTGTAATACTCATATCATCAAGATCAATCAAGCAGGAAGTAGGGTATTACCTCCATCGAGAGGGCCCGAACCTGGGTAAACATTGTGTCCCCCGTCTCCTGTTACCATCGATCCTAGACGCACAGTTCGGGACCCCCTACCCGAGATCCGCCGGTTTTGACACCGACAACGGCCCCCTTTCCCTTTCCCTCTCCCTCTCCCTCTCCTTCCTTTTCCCCCTCCGATGAGAAAGGAAAAAGGGGGGCCGAATCCTACTAGAAGTGGAGTCCTAGTAGGACCCCCCCTTTGGCGCGCCCCCTTGGTGGTCAGCCTCCTCCTCCCCTCCTTTATATACAGGCCAGGGGGCACCCCAAAGCACAACTGTTGTTCTCTTAGCCATGTGCAGTGCCCCCCCCCCACAGTTTACTCCTCCGGTTATAGCGTCGTAATGCTTAGGCGAAGACCTGCGCAGATCACATCACCATCACCGTCACCACGCCGTCGTGCTGATGAAACTCTCCCTCGACCCTCTGCTGGATCAAGAGTTCGAGGGACATCATCAAGCTGAACATGTGATGAACTCAGAGGTGCCATAAGTTTGGTACTAGATCAGTTGGATCATGAAGACGTTCGACTACATCAACCGCGTTAATCTAACGCTTCTGCTTTTGGTCTAGAGGGTACGTGGACACACTCTCCCCCTCTCGTTGCTATGCATCTCCTAGATAGATCTTGCGTGATCGTAGGAAATTTTTGACATTGCATGCTACGTTCCCCAACAGTGGCATCCGAGCCAGGTCTATGCGTAGATGATATGCACGAGTAGAACACAAAGAGTTGTGGGCGATAATAGTCATACTGCTTACCACCAACGTCTTCTTTTGATTTGGCGGTATTGTTGGATGAAGCGGCCAGGACCAACCTTACTTGACCACGTTCATGAGACCGGTTCCACCGACAGACATGCAACTTGTTTTGCACAAAGGTGGTTGGCGAGTGTCTGTCTCCAACTTTAGCTGAATCGAATTTGACTACGGTCGGTCCTTGTTGAAGGTTAAAACAACACACTTGACGAAAAATCATTGTATGCGTAGGTAAGAACGGTTCTTGCTAGAAGCCCATAGCAGCCACGTAAAATTTGCAACAACAAAGTAGAGGACGTCTAACTTGTTTTTGCAGGGCATGTTGTGATGTGATATGGTCAAGACATGATGTGATATATGTTGTTGTATGATATGATCATGTTTTGTAAAAGTTATCGGCAACTGACAGGAGCCTTATGGTTGTCGCTTTATTGTATGAAATGTAATCGCCATGTAATTGCTTTACTTTATCACTATGTGGTAGCGATAGTTGTAGAAGCAATAGTTGGCAAGATAACAACGACGCTACGATGGAGATCAAGGTGTCAAGCCGGTGAGTATGGAGATCATGACGGTGCTTTGGAGATGGAGATCAAAGGCACAAGATGATGATGGCCATACCATGTCACATATTTTGATTGCATGTGATGTTTATCTTTTATGCATCTTATTTTGCTTAGTACGGCGGTAGAATTATAAGATGATGCCGCACTAAATTTCAAGGTACAAGTGTTCTCCTGAGTATGCACCGTTGCGATAGTTCGTCGTGCCGAGACACCACGTGATGATCGGGTGTGATAAGCTCTACGTTCACATACAACGGGTGCAAGCCAGTTTTGCACATGCAGAATACTCGGGTTAAACTTGACGAGCCTAGCATATGCATATATGGCCTCGGAACACTGAGACCGAAAGGTCAAATGTGAATCATATAGCAGATATGATCAACATAGAGATGTTCACCATTGAAAACTACTCCATCTCACGTGATGATGGGACATGGTTTAGTTGATATGGATCACGTGATCATTTAGATGACTAGAGGGATGTCTATCTAAGTGGGAGTTCTTAAATAATATGATTAATTGAACTTTAATTTATCATGAACTTTGTCCTGATAGTTTTTGCATATCTATGTTGTTGTACATCAATGGCCCGTGCTATCGTTCCCTTGAATTTTAATGCGTTACTAGAGAAAGCGAAGTAAAAAGATGATGGTAGCAACTACACGAACTGGGTCCGTAACTTGAGGATTATCCTCATTGCTGCACAGAAGAATTACGTCCTTGAAGCACCGCTAGGTGCAAGGCCCGCTGCAAGAGCAACTTCGGATGTTATGAAAGTCTGGCAAACTAAAGCTGATGACTACTCGATAGTTCAGTGTGCTATGCTTTACGGCTTAGAATCGGGACTGCAAAGACGTTTTGAACGTCATGGAGAATATGAGATGCTCCAAGAGTTGAAGTTAATATTTCAAGCAAATGCCCGAGTTGAGAGATATGAAGTCTCCAACCAGTTCTATAGCTGCAAGATGGAGGAGAACAGTTAAGTCAGTGAACACATACTCAGAATGTCTGGGTACCATAACCACTTGACTCAGCTAGGAGTTAATCTTCCTGATGATAGTGTCATTGACAGAGTTCTTTAATCACTGCCACCAAGCTATAAAGGCTTCGTGATGAACTATAATATGCAAGGGATGGAAAAGACAATTCCCGAGCTCTTCGCAATGCTTAAGGCTGCGGAGGTAGAAATCACGAAGGAGCATCAAGTGTTGATGGTCAACAAGACCACTAGTTTCAAGAAAAAGGGCAAAGGGAAGAAGGGGAACTTCAAGAAGAATAGCAAGCAAGTTGCTGATCAAGGGAAGAAGCCCAAGTCTGGACCTAAGCCTGAAACTGAGTGCTTCTACTGCAAAGGGACTGGTCACTAGAAGCGGAGCTGCCCCAAGTATTTGGTGGATAAGAAGGATGGCAAAGTGAAAGGTATATTTGATATACATGTTATTGATGTGTACCTTACTAATGCTCGTAGTAGCGCCTGGGTATTTGATACTGGTTCTGTTGCTCATATTTACAACTCGAAACATGGGCTACGGATTAAACTAAGATTGGCTAAGGACAAGGTGACGATGCGCGTCGGGTGGTTCCAAGGTCGATGTGATCGCTGTTGGCACGCTACCTCTACATCTACCTTCGGGATTAGTTTTAGACCTAAATAATTGTTATTTGGTGCCAACGTTGAGCATGAACATTATATCTGTATCTTGTTTGATGCGAGACGGTTATTCATTTAAATCAGAGAATAATGGTTGTTCTATTTATATGAGTAATATCTTGTATGGTCATGCACCCTTGATGAGTGGTCTATTTTTGTTGAATCTCGATCGTAGTGATACACATATTCATAATATTGAAGCCAAAAGTTGCAAAATTAATAATGATAGTGCAACTTATTTGTGGCATTGCCGTTTAGGTCATATTGGTGTAAAGCGCATGAAGAAACTCGATGCTGATGGGCTTTTGGAATCACTTGATGATTGCGAACCATGCCTCATGGGCAAGTTGACTAAGACTCTGTTCTCCGGAACAATGGAGTGAGCCAGTGACTTATTGGAAATAATACATATTGATGTATGCGGTCCGGTGAGTGTTGAGGCTCGCGCCGGGTATCGTTATTTTCTGACCTTCATAGATGATTTGAGCAGATATGGGTATATCTACTTAATGAAACATAAGTCTGAAACATTTGAAAAGTTCAAAGAATTTCAGAGTGAAGTGGAAAATCATCGTAACAAGAAAATGAAGTTTCTACAATCTGATCGTGGAGGTGAATATTTGAGTTACGAGTTTGGTCTTCATTTGAAACAATGTGGAATAGTTTCGCAACTCACGCCACCTAGAACACCACAGCATAATGGTGTGTCCGAACGTCGTAACCGTACTTTATTAGATATGGTGCGATCTATGATGTCTCTTACCGATTTACCACTATCGTTTTGGGATTATGCGTTAGAGACGGCTGCATTCACGGTAAATAGGGCACCATCTAAATCCGTTGAGACGACTCCATATGAACTGTGGTTTGGCAAGAAACCTAAGCTGTGGTTTCTTAAAGTTTGGGGTTGCGATGCTTATGTGAAAAAGCTTTAGCCTGATAAGCTCGAATCCAAATCAGAGAAATGTGTCTTCGTAGGATACCCAAAGGAAACTATTGGGTACACCTTCTATCACAGATCCGAAGGCAAGATATTCGTTGCTAAGAATGGATCCTTTCTAGAGACGGAGTTTCTCTCGAAAGAAGTGAGTGGGAGCAAAGTAGAACTTGATGAGGTAATTGTACCTTCTCCCGAATTGGAAAGTAGTTCATCACTGAAAGCATCGATATAGTTGACTAGAGGGGGGGGGGGTGAATAGCCAACTAACAATTTTTAGCTTTTCTTTACCAATTTAAAACTTTGCAGCAAAGTAGGTTGTCTCGATATGTAACTAGGTAAGCAACCTATATGATGCAACAACAACAAGCACACAAGCAAGCAGGGGATATAACACAATATAAGCTAGCACAAGTAAAGGTAAGAGATAACCAAGAGTGGAGTCGGTGGAGACGAGGATGTGTTACCGAAGTTCCTTCCCTTTGAGAGGAAGTACGTCTCCGTTGGAGCGGTGTGGAGACACAATGCTCCCCAAGAAGCCACTAGGGCCATCGTATTCTCCTCACTCCCTTACACAATGCGAGATGTCGTGATTCCAGTATTGGTGCCCTTGGAGGCGGCGACCGAACCTTTACAAACAAGCTTGGGGCAATCTCCACAACTTAGTTCGAGGCTCCCAAGGACACCATGAAGATTCACCACAATGGAATATGGCTCCGCGGTGACCTCAACCGTCTAGGGTGCTCAAACACCCAAGAGTAACAAGATCCGCAAGGGATTGGTGGGAGGAATCAAATTTCTCTTGGTGGAAGTGTGGATCGGGGCCTTCTCAACCAATCCCTAGAAAATCAACAAGTTTGATTGGCTAGGGAGAGAGATCGGGCGAAAATGGAGCTTTGAGCAACAATGGAGCTTGGGGAGGGAAGAGGTGGTCAACTTGGGGAAGAAGACCCCCTTATATAGTGAGAGGACAAATCCAACCGTTTCTCACAGCATCCCACGCGCGAAGGCCAGAAGAGTTCCTGAGACGCGGCCCTGTTGAGCCCTGGGACGTCGATGCAGACGCGCAGCCCGGTAGCCTCGCCTGGATGGAGGGCTGCGCCAGGTGAGCGGCGATCTCTGTGCATGGCCCTCACATCCTGCAGTTCCTGAGTGGTCTTGGTAACGAACTCCTGAGTGCTGGGCGCTCCTCGCCCTGTGTCCTCCTGAGGGAGTTGTGCCGCCAAGCACTCCTCCAAATGGTGCCCGAGCGCCTCCCTCGTGATGTCGGCAAGGTCTGAGGCCCTCCAGAAGAGAGCCCACGAGCCCTGCCTGAGGAGGGCGCCAGGCGCGCCTTCCTATGCGATGGAGGGAGGTGCCCCAGGTGCGGGCGCTGATCCAGTCGCGGCGCCGCTTGAGGCGCCGCCTGCCTGAGGCCCGGCGCGGTGCAGCTGCTTCTTCTTATTGGGGATGGCCTCAGGAGGGTATTCACCCTTGCTGTTGGGGTCGTCGATTGCTGCAGCTTGGAAGGCACGCTCGAGGGAGCCCACCGCATCCTTTCCTCGCATGGGACTATGATGATTCCGCCGGTTCTTGGCATCTTGAGGACGTTGTAGCCGTGATGGGTCACCGCCATGAACTTGGCCAGGGCTAGATACCCGAGGATTGCATTGTACGGCAGACGGATGTGGGCGACGTCGAAGTCGATGAGCTCGGTGCGGTAGTTGTTGCGCTGTCCGAAGGTGACTGGGAGGCGGACCTGCCCTATCGGGGTGGTGGAGCCGCCAGTCACTCCTGAGAAAGGCTTGGTAGGCTGAAGCTGATCGTAGGGCACTTGAAGGTTGTCGAACATCTCGACAGACAGGATGTTAAGCCCTGCGCCGCCGTCGATGAGAGTCTTGGTGACTTGCACGTTGCTGATGACGGGCGAACAAAGCATTGGGAGAGCGCCAGCGGTGGCCGCGCACTTGAGCTGGTCTGCTGAGCTGAAAGTAATAGCGCACTTGGACCACCTGAGCGGGCGTGTAGCCTTGAGCTTGGGGAGGACTACGTTCACCTCACGAGCAAACTGTTTGAAGATACGCTGCGAGGCTGGGGCTTGAGCTCCGCCCAGGATGCAGGCGATGGCGCGCAGCTCCTGGAAGCCCCTAGCCCCTTCGTCCTGATAGTGGTCGTCGTTCCTTCTTGGTGGTGGTGGCGGCAGCGGAGGAAGCCCAGCATTGCCCTGAGGATATCTTCGCGAGGTTGATCCCTCCAGGCACCCTCGCGAGGCTGATCCTGCCAGCGGTCCTCACTAGGCCGGTCGCGCCACTCCTGTCATGGGCCCCGGTGGTCCCAGCATCCTCCACCATGTCCTCCTCCTCAGCCGTTGCCTCGGTCGTTGCGCTCGGGGCTTCGACCGAAGCGTCCGTCGTGAATGGCCCTGAGCTCTTGACAATCGTTGGTGTTGTGACTGTGCATGTTGTGGAAGGCACAGAACGGTCGGCTGCTCTTGGATGGCTCAGGCTCGTCCCTGCCGCACTTCGTGTCCGGCTCTGCCACGAGTACGGCTGCTCCCTTGCGCTTCACGTCCTTGGTCTTGGCTTTCTTCTCCTCCAGGTCGGCAGCTGGGAGCTCGAGAAGGGAAAGGCGCCCTTCCTCAGCCCTTGCGCACTTTGTCGCCAGGTTGAACAGCTCCAGGGATGTGCACAGATCCTCGTGGATGGCGAGCTCCTCCTTCATCTTGATGTCGCGGACGCCATCGGAGAACGCAGGGATGATGGCCTCGTCCGTTACCTTGGGGATCTTGAGACGAACGATGTTGAAACGCTGGATGTACTTTTGGAGGGTCTCCCCTGGTTGTTGCTTGACGCGGCGCAGATCACCCGCGGCCGGATGGCAGTCGCGAGTGCCCTAGAAGTTGCCGACGAAATGGTCGCGCATCTCGTTCCAGGAGGAGATGGAGCCTGGAGGCAGGTTCAGGAGCCAGGAGCGGGCACCATCCTTGAGAGCCATGGGGAACCAGTTCGCCATGACTTTCTCGTCGCCATTCGCCGCCTCGATGCTCAGCTCGTAGAGCTGCAGGAACTCCGCGGGGTCGGGGGTGCCATCGTAGCGCGGAGGCAGGTCTGGCTTGAACTTGCCCGGCCAGGCGACGCTACGCAGCTCATGGGTGAAGGCGCGGCAGCCCGCGGTGGCCACCGTAACCCTTTGCTGATGCGGAACCTGGCCTTGATGTCTGCGCGCCACCATCGCAGGCGGCGCACGGTCTTGTCGTAGCGGCGCCGGGAGCGTAGGAGCATTTTCTTGCGGACGAGGGACTTCTTGGCAGCTTCCTTCTTCGCACACGGGCTCCCGACGCGGTGGATCATGCCGGGGGGGCGCACGCCTTGGTGCCAGGGTGCCGTCTTGTGGCAAAGGTGGTGGAGGCGATCCATGAGACATGTCGCTCGTAGCTGGCGGAGGGCGAGGCAGCGAGAGGGACGGCAGAGGGGAGCCCCCTGCAGCACTGACAAGCTAGGGGCCGCAGTCAGGCAAGTCTGGGGACCCCCGTTCCCAGAACGCCGACAGTAGCCCCCGGGCCCAAGGCGCGCTCGGACTTGGCTTTGAGGCGAAGCCAAAGGTCAAGTGCAGAGCGCCGCAGGCCCCAATAGCCTGCGGCCTTGGTCGACGCGTGGCGGTTGATTGGGCATGGGCGTCTCCGCTTCCCCACGCTGCCTCGGCAACTGCCCGACTTGACAAGTCCCTGCGACATGCAAGGAAAAACCATCATTACCTGTGATCGTGGGGGCGCTGGTTGGCCTTCTCCTGCTATAAATGGGTGGGGGGCGGAGCCCCCGTCGCCCATCTCTTCCCATTTGCTTGCTTCTTCCCCTTGCTCCATTGCTAGCAGAGACACCAATGGCACCCTCAAAGAGGTTCTCTGCCGCGGAGAATGGGAAGGCCCCACGCTTGGGCACGGCTCTCCGGCGCCCAAGCGTGGACGCGTCCGTCCCCGCAAGCACACTGCGACCCCCACCTCGGCCCCTCGCTCCCGCGGCGGCGCTGCTGCGCGTGGCAGGGGTCGCTCCAGTCGTGGCAGCCCTGTCGGTGAAGGGAGGCGTGCCATGGTTGCACGGCCTCCCCGGCCGCGCTTCCACTCGGCGGAGGTCCTGCTGGAGTTCGTCGTCTAGTTGGAGAACCCGGCAGGCAACTGGCTTCAGCTCCCGCGCTTCTTCGCCGACGAGCTACCAGCCACCGGTCCAGGCGGGCTCTGGCTGCAGGCGGACGGTTGCTGTAGCGGGGCTTCTTGGGTTGCAGTCGAGGTCTCCGCCGCGGGCAACATAGCTCTGGCCGCGGTTGGCAGACGTTCGCCCGTGCGCGCGGCCTGGGCAGGCGATGCACCCTCCATTTCAAGTACGACGGTGATGCGACCCTCTATGTGAGGGTGTTTGGGGAAGATGGTCGCCGCACCGGGTGCTGCCCCGAGGTGAACGACGGCGAGGAGGTGCTCGGCCTTGGCGACGGTCGTGACGAGGATGAGGGCGAACCCGCCCTTGGTGCCGACCGCGTCTCGTCCAGCTACGACGGCTCTTCCCCTGGCGGCAGCTCTAGCAGTGGTGGCTGCGACCAGCCGCCATGCCGCCGCGCCCGCTTCGAAGGCGGTAGCGGATCGTCTCGTCGCCACGCCTCTGTGAAGCGCGAGGAGGGGTCTTGCTGAGCTCAGGACGGCGCCAGGAGCCTGCCCCCGTGGACCGCTGTAGGGGCAGGCGCCACCTTTATTTTGTTCTTCCTTTCCTTCCTACATCAAAAAGAAACCAGTATGGGCCCCGGAGGGGCGTGTATCGAACTATGATTTCTCAATTATTACGCTATGTTTGTTGTTTCCGTGCTGTGTCGTTATTTTGTGTAGAGGTAACTTAGCTTGGCACGTTTGGGGTAGCCTCCTCTTCCCGAGGGACTTGCTTCCTGGTGCCTGTGAAGGCCTTCCTTGGCTTGGGGGGTGCTAGGGAACTGCAAAAAAACTCGTTAGGAGGCTCGCTGGGAGGCTTATCGTTCACCCGAGCCTTGACCCAGTGCTTCGTATCGCGATACGCGAGGGGCACGGATTAGGAGAGGTGCGCCAGGTTGTGGGCTCAAACGAGGATGCCTCACGAAAAATAGGCGAAGGGCAGAGGAAAGGAAAAACGCTCGCGAGGGCACCTGCCTAGCCCCCTCGCGAGGTATGTGATAGAGAGAGAACAGGTTAAACTGGAACCGGAAACAGCGGCAAAAGGTGACGGAACCAAACCAGCAAGGAACACCAGAGGCAAACTTCAATTAAAAGGAGGCGAGCCAACTACGGAAAGCAAATGAAAAGCCGCGTCCGGCACCTAGTCTAGTCTTCAAGTCTTCTCACCAGCGCGGAGCTAAGTGCTGCCACTAGGACGTGGGAGGGAGCCCCCAAGGCCCGAGGGCGGCACTCCTGAGACTCCGGGGCGTGTACAGCCCCACTCGTTATTACGTGAGAGTGTCACGGGCGGCGATCTTCACAGGCACTGGGCCTTATTCACAGGCACTGGGCCTTTCTTCATGGGTAGAACTTCCGGAGGTGCTGGATGTTCCAGGCGTTCTGGATGGGTACCCCATCCTGTGTGTCCAGGCGCGCGGCGCCAGGCCTGGAGACATGGACGACCTTGAACGGGCCCTCCCACATGGGTGAGAGCTTATGCAGCCCTTCCCTGGAGAGGACCCGCCTCAGGATGAGGTCACCCGCCTCGAGCGTCCTTGAGCGGATGTTGCGGCAGTGGTATCGCCGCAGCGCCTGTTGATACCTTGCCGCCCGCAGTGCGGCTTCGCGGCGGCGTTCCTCCCCTAGCACGAGGTCCGTCCCCGCGTGGCGTCCTGTTGCGTTTCATCAAACGCCAGGACCCGTGCGGAGCCATGCTTGACCTCGTGAGGGAGGACTGCTTCTTCTCCATAGGCGAGGAAGAATGGGGTCTCGCCCGTTGGCTTGGTGGCGGTGGTGCGGATGGACCACAGCACGGACTGGAGCTCGTCGTACCAGCCCCTACCGCAGGCCTCGAGCTTCTTCTTGAAAGTTCTGGTCTTGAGGCCCCTCAGGACCTCTGCGTTGGCGCGTTCGGCCTGACCATTGCCCCTGGGGTGCGCCACCGAAGCATAGCAGATCTGCGTCCCAAGGTTAGCACAGTATGTTTTGAAGAGATTAGTAGTGAACTGCGAGCCGTTATCAGTGATGATGCGGTTGGGGACCCCGAAACGGCTCATGAGACCCTTGATGAACTTGACCGCGGAGCCAGCTGGGATGGTGCGGACAACTTCCACCTGCGCCCACTTGGTGAACTTGTCTATGGTGATGTAGAGGTAGCGGTAGCCCCTAGGCGCTCGAGGGAACATGCCCAAGATATCCAGCCCCCAGACCGTGAACGGCCATGTGAGTGGGATGGTCTGGAGGCCTTGAGCTGGCTGATGGATATGCTTGGCGTGGAACTGGCAGGCTTCATAGGACTTCACCAGCTCGGCTGCGTCGTTGAGCGCCGTGGGCCAGTAGAATCCGCTGCGGAATGCCTTGCCGACGAGGGTCCGCGATGACGAGTGGTGCCCGCAGTCCCCACAGTGTATGTTAGATAGCAACTCCTTCCCCTGGTCTCTGGAGATGCAACGCAGTGAAACGTCATTTGGCCGCTTCCTGTATAACTCACCGTCCCGGATGCAGTATGCCATGGCTTGCCGGGCCACGCGCTCCGCGTCCTCCTTCTCCGGCAGCGTCCCTTGCATCAGGTATTCCTTAAATTCCTTGGTCCAGCATCCCTCCTGGGCTCGAGCGCCAAGAGTAGGCGCGCTCCCGAAGCTTGGCCACAGGCTGGGGCTCATGTGGCTGGCGGCTGCGGGAGTTCCTCCCGAGGCTGAGCTGTTCTTGAAAGTGGTGGTGTCGCTGATGGCTTGAAGAGCCACTCCTCGAAGATGCCAGGCTCTTGGGGCTGCCGCTTGGATGCCCTCCTGGCGATGTCGTCAGCTTCCTTGTTGGTGCCACGGGGCACGTGCTGCAACTCCAGGCCCAGGAACTGCTTCTCCATCTTGCGCACCTCCGCGAGGTATGCCTCCATGTGCTCGTCCTTTGGCTCGTACACCTTGTTGGAGAAATTGACGAGAAGCTGCGAGTCGCCCCTAACGGTGAGGTGCTTCACCCCCAGAGCTGCCGCAGCTTTCAGGCCAGCTATGAGGCCTTCGTATTCTGCGATGTTGTTGGAGACCTTCTCGCCCTGCTGAAAGCAGAGCTGCACAGCGTAGTAGAGCTTGTCCTGAGTGGGTGAGATGAGCACTGCTCCAGCCCCCGCGCCCTGGTGTGCGAAAGCACCATCGGAATACATGACCTAGCCGTCAGGCGCCTCACTTCCCGGCGAGAGGGACTGATCTTCGCCTATTTCAAGCGCCGGGGCGTCCGTCCATTCTGCCACGAAATCAGCGAGTGCGGCTCCCTTGATGACCCTGGTAGTGCTGAACTCCAACTGGAATGCTTGCAACTCGATGTTCCACTCAGCGACCCTTCCAGCAGAATTGGGGCTCCTGAGCACTCTCTCCAATGGGTAGGCCGAGACGACCTTGATGTGGTGGCCCTGGAAGTAGTGCCGCAACTTACGCAAGGCCACCAAGAGCGCGAGTAAGAGCTTCCGAGGCATGGGATATCGTGCCCTTGCGTCCCGCAACACTGTGCTGACGAAATACACCAGGTGCTCGACGAGAGCTGGCGCATTGATGAGGCTCATGTCTTGCGGAAGTTGGGGCGTCTCCTGAGGTAGTGGAACCCCCGACGCTTGATTGCTTGTCGGGACCTCGGCGGCGTCGTCCTGCCGAGCTTGGTCCTCTGTTGTTGCTGCTACGGCTCTTGCGGCACCTCCCTGGTCTTGCGTCATCTCGGCTGGTGGCGTGGCTCAGCGCGACGCGCCTTTGGCTTGGTGCTCTTCCCGAACCGCCACCTGAGCCGCGGTGGCGGAGTATAGGGTGGCGGCAAGATAAAGCACTAGCGGCTCGAGAGGTCGTGGCGCCACCATCACTGGAGGCCTGGTCAGGTATCTCTTGAGGTCTTGAAAAGCTCGGTCGGCCTCCGGGGTCCACTCGAAGGGGCCCTTCTTCTTCATTAGCTTGAAGAAGGGTAGGGCACGCTCTCCCAGCTTGGAAATGAAGCGCCCCAACGCGGTCACCCGACCCGCAAGCTTTTGCATCTCCTTGGGGGTTTGTGGCGGGCTCATGTCTTCAATGGCCTTGATCTTTTCTGGGTTCGCCTCGATCCCTCTGTGGGACATGAGGAAACCCTGCAGCTTGCAGGAAGGGACACCAGACACGCACTTCTCCGGGTTAAGTCGCAAGTTCACCTGGCGCAGGCTCGCGAAAGTCTCCTCCAGATCTTGGATCAAGGTCCTCGCCTCCCGAGACTTCACCACAATGTCGTCGACGTAGGCCTCCGTGTTTCTCCCGAGCTGCCGCCCCAAGGCGATGTGCATCAACCACTGAAAGGTCGCGCCCGTGTTACGCAGTCCGAAAGGCATGCAAGTGTAGTAGTACACCCCACACGGGGTCAGGAAGGCTGTCTTCTCTACATCTTCTACCGCGATCTTGATATGTTGATACCCTGAGAACGCATCCAGGAAGCACAGCAGGTCGCACTCGGCGGTGGAGTCGACGATCCGGTCAATGCGTGGAAGCGGGAACAGATCTTGGGGGCAGGCCTTGTTGAGGTTGGTGAAGTCGACGCACATTCGCTCCTTCCCGCCTTTCTTCGGCACAACGACGGGGTTTGCCAGCCATTCGGGGTACCAAACCTCGCGAATGGCACCCGCTGCCTCTAACTTGCGGGTTTCTTGGACGATGAAGGCCTGCTTCTCCGTGGACTGCCGTCTCGCCTGCTGCTTCACAGGGCGTACATTGGGGAACACCCTTAAGTGATGCTGAATCACCTCTCTCGGGACTCCCACCAGTTGCTTGGGTTCCCATGCGAATATCTCCTTGTTTGCGCGCAAGAACTTCACCAATGCTTCCTCTTGGCTTGGGACGAGGTCGGCACCTATGGTAAAGGTGACTCATGAGGTCCCGTCCTCATCGATCGGCACCTGCTTGGTTTCTGCCTTGTCTTGGGTGAACATCTGCTTCTTCTTGGTTGGTGCGGCTCCCTCGGCCTCGGAGGTGCCCGCGCCGGTGGGCTGTGCCGCCACGGCGGTCTTGAGGGTAAGCTTGAGTGCCGCCAGGGCCTCCTTGGCGTCCCCCTTGATGGTGAGGACGCCCTTGCTCCCCGGCATGTTCATGAGGTTGTAGGCCGGATGGGTCACTGCCATGAACTAGGCCAGAGCTGGGTACCCGAGGATGGCATTGTAAGGGAGGCCGATGCGGGCGATGTCAAAGTCGACCAGCTCGGTGCGGTAGTTGTCGCGCGTGCCGAAGGTGACAGGGAGGCGAATCTGCCCCAGGGAGTGGGCGGTGCCGCCGCCAACTCCTGAGAAAGGCTTGCTGAGGCTGAGCCACTCGAGCGGTACGTGAAGAAGGCTGAAGGCCTCCACGGAGAGCACGTTGAGGCCGGCTCCGCCATCGATGAGGGTCTTGGTGATGGCCACATTGCAAATGGTGGGTGTGCGAAGCATCGGGAGCATACCCGAGCCGGCGGTGGTGACGGGGTGGACTTCCGAGTCGAAGGTGAGGTCGGCCTTGGGCGCAGCCCAGCCCGGCGGAGCCCCCGAGCGCTTGGAAGCGGCGCCGATCTGGCGAAGGAATGGCTTGATATGGCGATCTGAAGGCGGTGCTTGAGAGTAGCCTAGTAGGGCCGCGACCGCGTGGTGCGCCGGTGCCGCGTCGCACGCAGTGAAGTGGCCGCGCAGCTCCTTCCAAGATGCCACCGTGGATCCGGGGAGGTTGAGCAGCCAGGCGCGCGGCGCGCCAGTGAGGGCCATGGGAAGTCAGTTGGCCATGACCTTGTCGTCACCCCCGGCCTCGAGTACGGCCTCCTCGTATGCCAGCAGGAAAGCTGACGGGTCCGCTGCGTCGTCGTAGTGCGGCGGCATCTCCGGCATGAACTTGGGCGGCCACTGCACCTGCCGCAAGGCGGGGGCCAGGCCTCGGAGCCCCCTAGCCCCGTCATCGGCGTCAGCCGTCGGAGCCGGGAGCGAGACGCCTGCCATGAAGGCGGAATGCGGTGGCGGCGGAGCGCAGATCGACGGAAGGAAAATCTACGACGCACCCCTACCTGGCGCGCCAAATGTCGGATCTCGGGTTCCGGCAAAACCCTCAAGGTTCGAACACTGGGGTGTGCACGAAGATCTCCCCCTACCGATCCACGTCCTAGCTATGCTAAGATCTCAAGGGCTAACTCGACGAACTCGCAACACAAAGGACACAAGATTTATACTGGTTCGGGCCACCGTTGTGGTGTAATACCCTACTCCGGTGTGGTGGTGGTGAGGGAGTCCTGGACTAAGGGGTCCTCGGGCATCCGGCCTGTTATCCATGGGCCGGATTGATGGGCTGTGAAGACATGAAGGCCGAAGACTGTACCCGTGTCCGGATTGGACTCTCCTTGGCGTGGAAGGCAAGCTTGGCGATCAACTATGAAGATTCCTTCCTATGTAACCGACTCTATGTAACCCTAGATCCCCCCGGTGTCTATATAAACCGGAGGGTGTAGTCCGGAAAGAAGATACTCATTACTCATAGTCATACAGGCTAGACTTCTAGGGTTTAGCCATTACGATCTTGTGGTAGATCAACTCTTGTAACACTCATATTCATCAAGATCAATCAAGCAGGAAGTAGGGTATTACCTCCATAGAGAGGGCCCGAACCTGGGTAAACATCGTGTCCCCTGTCTCCTGTAACCATCGACCTTAGACGCACAGTTCGGGACCCCCTACCCGAGATCCGCCGGTTTTGACACCGACATTGGTGCTTTCATTGAGAGTTCCACTGTGTCGTCGACAAAAGGCTCGATGGCCCCTTCGATCGTCTATAGTGACGCTGTCCAAGGAGAAACCTTCCTCCCCGGACAGATTTTTGTATTCGGCGGCTTCGTACTGCGGGCCAACTCGCTGGGCCATCTAGAGCAGATCGATAGCTACGCCCCTAGCCACCAGGTCAAATTTGGAAGCTTGAACTATGTTGCGGATATCCGTGGAAACTTGATCTTCAATGGATTTGAGACCATGACGATCGCTCCCCCTCACTCCGATGAACATGACTTAAATCTTTCATCAGACCAGATTCAGGAGATGGTTCCCGTAACAGCTACGACCTTAGATCCGGAGCAGATTGCACCATCCGACGCCACAGAGTCCACGGCGTTGGAGCGGCACACAGACTCAACACCAGGGGATATCTGCGTCAACGGAATTCCGGACTCGTCTCTAGCTATAAGTTCCGAACCACACGCGCCTGCGGGCGCAGAGCTGGATCGGTTATCGATCTTCGAGTTCAGCGCCGCAGATATCTTCCAACACTAGCCCTTGGGCAATGCTCTAAATTCATTAAAAAACTGTCCTTGGAGGGGACTCACAACCGAGCTGTGTCCGGTTCGAGCTAGGGGCTGATAATGGAGAATTTCGCTTCCAACCCGCCACCCACTTCATAGCCACCGTCGAGGACTTAACCGACATGCTTGATTATGGCTCCGAAGACATCGACGGTGTAGACGACTATGCCGATAAGGAGCAAGGCGAAGACCCGCCATTCACGGGACATGGAACGGCCGCCTCTTCGTACGATGTGTGCATGGTTGATACACCTAAAAAAGCTAGCGATGATGACAAAGAAGATCCAGTCGAGAATAAATCTCCTGAGACACAGTCTAAGTACCGACGCCCTAAACACCGCTCTAAGTCATATCGCAGCAGCGCTGACACCGGAGAAAATAGTACTCCGGACGACGCCGAAAACAATGAAGACCCTGTTGGAGCAAGATCCGAACAGGAGGAACAAGAAAACGGGCAAGACAGCCCCGATGAATAGGCCCTGCCCAGCAACAATTCGGAGGATGACAACTACCTTCTGCCCTCCGTAGACGAGGTAAGCCTCAGCGACGAAAACTTCATCGTACCCGAGGAACCCCTTGAGCAGGAGCGCTTCAAGCGCAAGCTAATAGCTACTGCGAGGAGCCTGAAAAAGAAGCAGCAGCAACTTCAAGCTGACCAAGACCTACTCAATGACAGATGGACCGAAGTCCTGGCCACCAAAGAATACGGCCTTAGTGGCCCAGCCAAAAGCTACCCGAAGCATATATCGCTACCTCAGTATGATAACGAGGCGTTGGGGCCCGTACCATCACCACAAAATGCGGCAGGTCATTGACAACTCTGTTTGGATAAAGACGGAACTCAAGCCGAATACCAGACCGCCCCACCTCGCCGCAAAGACAAGAATAACACAGCTCATGGCTGTACTGACGACCTCCGACGGGACTCGGATAGTAGAGCAGGACACACAAGATCGATCTATGGATCACGAGGGCATGCCTCGACACGCGACAAGGGCTACCTATTCGGACGTGACAAACCTAGCCACGCCCGAGACGAAAACCGCAAATGGGCTCCTTCGGAGTTACGTCGCAGTGTGGCCCAACATAGAGGCGCCGGACACCCTCTTTGCTTCACTGATGAAGTAATGGATCATGAATTCCCTGACGGATTCAAACCCGTCAATATTGAATCATACGATGGAACAACCGATCCCGCGGTACGGATAGAAGATTTTATCCTCCACATCCATATGGCGCGTGGAGACGACCTCCACGCCATCAAATACCTCCCACTAAAGCTAAAAGGGCCAGCTCGGCACTGGCTAAACAGCCTGCCTGAAAATTCCATAGGCAGCTGGGAAGACTTGGAAGAAGCCCTCCTTGACAACTTTGAAGGAACATATGTCCGGCCACCAGACACCGGTGACCTAAGCCACATTGTCCAGCAGCCCGGAGAGTCAGCCAGGAAGCTCTGGACTCGGTTCTTAGTCAAAAAGAACCAAATCGTCGACTATACGGACGCGGAAGCCCTTGCGGCCTTCAGACACAGCGTCCGGGACGAATGGCTAGCACGCCACCTCAGACAAGAAGGACCTAAATCCATGACAGCCCTTACTGCTCTAATGACCCGCTTTTGCGCGGGAGAAGACAGCTGGCTCGCTCGTAGAAGCAACATCGCCAGCGACCCGGGCACTTCCGAAATCCGAGATGGCAACGGCAAGCCACGACGAAGCAAACACAACAGTCGCAATGATAATGAAAGATCACGCGACATAGCGGTCAACGCCAGATTCAGCAACCCCAAGCCCGGTCAACGGAAGAAGCCATTCAAGGCAAACCGAGACGAACCATCCAACCTAGACAGGATATTGGACCGACCCTGCCAGATTCATGGCCACCCCGATAAACCAGCTAATCATACTAACAGAAACTGCTGGGTCTTTAAACAGGCCGGCAAGCTCAACGCCGAACACAAGGGGAAGAGGCCGCCAGGCGACAGGGACGACGGAGAGGTTCACCAACGAAATACCGGGGGCCAGAAGCAATTTCCACCCGAGGATCAACTACTCGCGGAGCGAAAATAGCAGTCCGGCTTCCGCCGCCCACCTCGTACACCTGCAAAATTTGTGCCGCGCATACATCACTACGCACTCAAGATACCATGGGCATTGGCGGAAGCACACTACGGACAAGCCTGCAAGCACCCCCGTAACATTTTTTATCCATTTTCTTTTTATTTCTTCCTTCACTATCCCTTAAAAACAGGTGACGAACAGGACAAACATCTGAAACTAGCGCTATCGGAGTCCGGATCCGTACACTCACCTAAGGGGCTATTTCCATCAAGGATTTCCCCCGCCGAGGACTGGCGGCGCAGACGTGCGACAGGAGGTCCAAAATAACTTTTTGTAGACCGCACTCTCTATTTTGAGCCTGTACTATGCCTGTTCCTCCGCCTCCGACCCCAAGCATGTCAAATAGCCGGGACAATGGCTTATATATATAATAAGTAACCATTGGCATATCGCTCAGCTCCCAGAAAACAGTATCCGAATTAATCATCCGTGTTGTTTCGCCACTGAATGCGACTCCCATGGTTGTTTCACAAATATACCTTGGCATAACCTGCCAGGGGCTCGGTATGGAAACAAATGAGTTGCCAGCAAAAGCCCGAACAGCTCTAAAACGTACTTCGGCGTCGCAAGTTTGGCCTTATATGCATCAGCTCCGAATCATTGTCTTGGGTCAATAGTTGGGTTGCCCGGCTCCTGTGCTTGCTACCCTACGTTCCGCTCTATCGGTTAGGGTAGTAAAGGGAGAACTACTGCAATTATGCTTCCGGTTCATCTGGTCAAGTACCTCAGTAGAGAAAGCTGAAAACTGACTGTCATGATGCTGCGAGAGCTGGTCAACCACTTGACGACTTATTGGAATCTTTAGCGATTCTCCGTGTCACACGAAGGATCTTTTTCAGATCAAATATGTAAGGCACCATACGCCGCATACATACCAGGGGCTATGTCGTAGTCCCACCATAAAACTCCTATGGCTAAGTGAAAGTGTTAACGCCCTATAGTCCGATTGCCTGGTTCGCCGCATTATCACCTCCTTTATGGACCAAGACGTTGGATAAAGAGTGATTAAATGCTTTTCCGAACACCCCCATACTTCCTACGAGGGGGCTGAAGCCGACGACTGGAAAACTTTCAGATTATATTAAAACGGCCGCACAGGAGGAATTCAAGCTTTCAAGCAAAACATAAAATAGATCAACTATAAAATGGTCTTTTACAATTCTCATACACCTCACTCGAACATTATGTTTTTCGAGCACTGACCCTCTATCAAGCGGGCGACCTCCAAGACATCTTCAAAATAATGCTCTGGTTCAGGACGGTCCTTGCCCTTGGGTGGACTCTTCGCCGCAACATAGATGGCCTTCATCTTCCCCCAGAATGTCTTGACTCGGGCAAAAGCCATCCGTGCACCCTCAATACACGCCGATCGCTTCACAGCGTCGATACGCGGCACCGCGTCAACAAGCCTTTGCACCAAACCAAAGTAGCTATTCGGAACAGGCTCGGTTGGCCACAACCAGATTACGACGTTCTTCATGGCAGCGCCGGATATCCTATGAAGTTCGGCCCATTGGGACATCTGTTCATTGAGCAACAGAGGGCGCTTTGATGCGCCAAACTGCTACAAAAAAAGCTTCTCCGTCGCATACCCACCTCGCGCTTGGTAATACTGTGTCGCATCGGAAGAACTCTTTGTCAGGTCTAAAAACTCGTCTGGAGAGCTCCACACTTGGTTAAGCTGAGCATAGTTTGGATCACCAAACTTAGCTTGCAGCAGAAAGGGCTTACCAGCCGCAATCTCCCTAGCTTGCCGGATCTCCTCACGGGTTGCTCTGGATTCCGACCGTGCTTCTCTTGCCTCTTGTAAGGCCTTGTCCAGTTCGGCCGTTAAGGCTTTACTCTCCTTCTCTAGAAATTCACAGCGGCCAGTAGCATTCTCCAGTTCAAGCGTCATCGTGGATATCTTCTACTCGTCTTGGCGCCGTGCAGCTAGCTTGTTCGGCTTTTAACTTAGCCGATGCCTTTTCGGCAGCCGCATTGCTACACCGGGCCTGCTCCTTGGCCCAAGCCAGCTCCGCTCGAAGAGCTTCAACGATGGCAGCACCATCTGCAGCCACGCATATTCCAACATACAGATTTTAGCATCATGCTTATACCACAAAAAATGTATGGGGATTGCCCCAAATACATACCTTGCAACTCGTCAATACGCATATTGATTAACGCAAGGTCATCCCCTGCTACATCAAGCTTCCGCTGCAGCTCGGCAATATCCATAGCCTGGGAAGTAGCTAAGGGGGAAACAGCATGCGTTCCAGTTCATCAGATTAGTCCTTGAGTAATCCTTTTTTATCCTCCGATCCGCTTCCCAGTGGAAGCCAACCCGAGTCTCAGGGGCTACTACCTATACACAGGCGCATCTTTGCAAATAAAACATAGCTGAAAATATTATATCCCAAACCTCGAAGCCTTTTAGCAGGCTCATGAAGGCTTCATTCAATCC
The DNA here is from genome assembly GCF_018294505.1 of Triticum aestivum. Classification (NCBI taxonomy): domain Eukaryota; kingdom Viridiplantae; phylum Streptophyta; class Magnoliopsida; order Poales; family Poaceae; genus Triticum; species Triticum aestivum. The sequence goes on from NC_057808.1 coordinate 272,318,006, forward strand.
GCTCTTCGCGGACAAAATCTTCTCAACCATTGTACCCATCAGGGTACGCTGTTCTCCCGAGACAGATGCTTTTCGCAACATGTCCCGCAATATATCTGGAGCCTCCGGGTCTCCGGAAGCCGCTCTAGGAGCACCACCATCCTTTGAAGGAATCTGTTCACCCGTCTCCAGAATCACCGTCGGCTGTGAGCCCGACAGTCCGGGGCCTTTATTATCAGCCCCAGAATCTCGGACGGTCGGAGATCCACCTTCGGGTACTGCCTCTTTTATCCCCTGCGTAACTTGTTGATCAAGAGGAACCCTCCGCGATGACACATCAAAGTCGTCCGCCTTATTGGGGGAGGCGCCTCGCTCTCCATCATCTCTGGGAGGAGACCTCCCGAAGAAGAGGATTGCCCAGAAACACTCTGCGCCGACCTGTAAAAATGCACGGACGCGTTACGTATATCTTCGGTAACGGCAAAGGAGCGGGACGCTATCAAAGTATTCCGGATTCACTTATGGTTTTGCCGAGGGCTTGTCCCCTTGTCGGAGCTATTCAACGGCGTCGCCTTCCAAATCCAAGCCGCTCAACGGTCGCATCTTGCCCCTTTTGGGGGATCGCCCCTCCCAACCTTCGGAGGCGGCCCTTTTCCTCCTACTCGGAGAAGGGATGCTGGCTCCTCTTTCGCCTCTATCTTCAGGCGAGGAAAGGTCGATTTCTCCGGACTCAGTATCCGACTTACTTCCGGAACAAAGGTCATCCCGGGTCTTTTCGCTCTCCTCTTTGCCCTCCCTTGCCGGCGCCTGATATGGTGCCGAGGCCAGCATCCTTGTTAGCACAGGATTAGCTGAGTCTTCGGGAAGGGGAGCCGGACACCTAATCCGTTCCACCTTCTTTATCCAGCCCTGAAAAAGGATGATTCGGTCAGTATCTTGCCACTGGGTATCTGATTATGAGGTATTCGGCAAACGGGTACTTACCGGGGTATCCGGATGATTACAGTCTAGGCCGACATCTTCGGTGGTGTCCGGCCATTGCCTTCGTTTCCCGAAGAATAATCTCCACATTCCTTCGTGCGTAGTGCCGAAGAAGTGCTGAAGAGTCCGCGGCCCTTCTGGATTGAACTCCCACAGGCGGAGAGGCCGTCGCTGGCACGGCAGGGTCCGACGAACTAGCATTACTTGAACAACGTTGACGATATTGATGTCCCTCTCAATGAGGCTTCGGATGCGACTTTGCAGAGTTCGCACCTCGTCCGTTGATCCCCAATCCAACCCCTTATTAATCCACGATGCAAGCTGAATTGGGGGGCTGGATCGAAATGCAGGCGCAGCTGCCCACTTGGAGCCGCGGGGCTCGGTGATATAGAACCACCCCTGCTGCCATAAATCAGAAGATTTGGCGAAGGATCCTTTCAGCCAAACAGCGCTAGCAAGCTTGCTCACTGTAGCACCACCGCACTCAGCTTGCTCCCCCTCTATCACTTGCGGCTTCACATCGAAGGTCTTGAGCCACAAGCCGAAGTGCGGAGGAGTTCGGAGCAAGGCTTCGCATGTGACGATAAACGCCGAGATAAGAAGAATAGAGTCCGGGGCCAGATCGTGAAAATCTAGCCCGTAATAGAACATGAGCCCTCGGACGAAGGGGTTAAGTGCAAACCCTAACCCGCGGAGGAAGTGGGACACGAACACGACCCTCTCGCCGGATCTGGGGGTGGGAATAACCTGCCCGTCGGCAGGAAGCCAATGATGGATTTCTGTGGTTAGATACCTTGCCGCCCGAAGCTTTGCAATATCTCCCTCCATGGCAGAAGAAGCTACCCACCGGCCTTGACGGCTGGATCCGGACATGATGGGGGCTTGTGGCAACTGAAACCCGGGTGCTGGAACTCGAGGTAGCAAGGGTTGAGGAAGAAGCAAGCGTGAAAGAAAAATATGGTTCTGTACCCCTATATAAAGGCTGCGAATATCAAACGTCTCCTCCTGGGCCTCAAGACTTGCCTATTCCCAAGGAGTTGTATCCAAGCGATGGTTGAGTTACCCACGTCCGGGTTGGCAAGAATCCCCCTCCCCCCCCAAAAAGGGGAGACACGATCTCCGCTTGGATAAGACATGCCAATAAAACCACGTCTCGAGACGTGGGGCAACGGGCCAGCTAACGGTTCAAAAATAATGGCCAAGCAGGCGTGATGTCATATTACCAAAAAGTTGTCAGCGGATTGAACTCGTGAAATATTATACCTTCTGCAGTTGAGTATACAGGTCCGGATACAGTCATTACATCTGAAGACTATCTTGGGGTTCGGAAAGGGGAACCCGCCTTGCAATGCCGAAGACAATCTGTGTGCCGGACTCCTCGTCATTGAAGCCAGGTTCAGGGGCTACTGAGGGAGTCCTGGACTAAGGGGTCCTCGGGCGTCCAGCCTGTTATCCATGGGCCGGACTGATGGGCTATGAAGACATGAAGGCCGAAGACTGTACCCGTGTCCGGATTGGACTCTCCTTGGCGTGGAAGGCAATCTTGGCGATCAACTATGAAGATTCCTTCCTATGTAACCAACTCTATGTAACCCTAGATCCCCCCGGTGTCTATATAAACCGGAGGGTGTAGTCCGGAAAGGAGATACTCATTACTCATAGTCATACAGGCTAGACTTCTAGGGTTTAGCCATTACGATCTCGTGGTAGATCAACTCTTGTAACACTCATATTCATCAAGATCAATCAAGCAGGAAGTAGGGTATTACCTCCATAGAGAGGGCCCGAACCTGGGTAAACATCGTGTCCCCTGTCTCCTGTAACCATCGACCTTAGATGCACAGTTCGGGACCCCCTACCCGAGATCCGCCGGTTTTGAGACCGACAGGTGGTGGATTGCCTCTTGGGCTGAGGATGAACAGTACAAGGGGAAGAACAGCCTCCAGAGGCGAGGTGTTCTTGTGCTCGGTGGGTGTGAGGATGAACTGAATGAGTTTGAGCCCAGTCAAGTTCCGTTGCCTCCTATTGTGGTGGCTAGTCCTATTTATAGAGGCCCTAGTCCTCTCCCCAAATATTGAGTGGGAAGGGAGCCAACAACGGCTAATTTGAAAGGGGACAACTAGTACAACTTATCCTGACAAAAGCAGTCTTCGCCTGCAAAAGGCTCTGGTGGTGACGCCGCCTTGGGCTCCATGGTGACCTCCGTCTTGCCGTCCTGCTGGTCTTGGTCTCGTTGCACTGATATGGAAACCTTTGCTTGATGCCTCGGTACTCCGCGCCTGCGCTTGCTTCCTTAGCACCGAAGAGGAAACAAGGATACTGTGCGCGCTGGCGCCCGCCTGGTGCCCGCCTGGTCTCGGTCATCATGGCTCACGTCACGAGAACCTCGCGAGGTTTGCCTTGCCTTGAACTCTCTGCCCCTCGCGAGCTAGCCTGGTGAGGGCGCTCCCGAGGAGGTCTTGTGTCGTCCGCCTCACGAGGCTTGGCCCCTCGTGAGGGTCTTGAATGTTTGTTGGTGAAGATGGGCCGTACGGGCCCGCTCGCAGAGCCACGCCGTGGGCCGTAGGCAGGCAAGTCTGGGGGGCCCCATTCCCAGAACACCGACAGTCCGCCATGGAGATGACGAAGCAACGGGACGCGGAGGGATGGAAGGGAAGCTTTGGCGCACCCCTACCTGGCGCGCCAAATGTTGGATCTGGGGTTCCGACAAAACCCTCAAGGTTCGAACACTGGGGTGCGCAGGAAGATCTCCCCCTACCAAATCATGCCCCTAACCTCGCCACGATCTCTAAGGCTAGCTCGACGAACTCGCAACACAAGAGACACAAGATTTATACTGGTTCGGGCCACCATTGTGGTGTAATACCCTACTCCAGTGTGGTGTGGTGGATTGCCTCTCGGGCTGAGGATGAACAGTACAAGGGGAAGAACAGCCTCTTGAGGTGAGGTGTTCTTGTGCTTGGTGGATGTGTGGATGATCTGAATTAGCTCAGGCTAAGTTGCCTTCTACTGCGGTGGCTAGCCCTATTTATAGAGGCCCTGGTCCTCTCCCCAAATATTGAGCGGGAAGGAGCCAACAACGGCCAATTTGAAAGGGCACAGCTAGTACAAGCTATCCTGACAAAAGCAGTCTTCGCCTGCAAAAGGCTCTGGCGGTGACGCTGCCTTGGGCTCCATGGTGACCTCCATCTTGCCATCCTGCTGGTCTTGGTCTCGTTGCACCGATGTGGAAACCTTTGCTTGACGCCTCGGTACTCCTCGCTTGCGCTTGCCTCCTTAGCACCAAAGAGGAAACAAGGACACTGTGCGAGCTGGCGCCCGCCTGGCGCCCGCCTGGTCTCGTTCGTCATGGCTCACATCACTGGAACCTCGCGAGGTTTGCCTTGCCTTGATTTCTCCGCCCCTCGCGAGCCAGCCTGGTGAGGCCGCTCCTTAGGAGGCCTTGTGTCGTCCGCCTCGCGAGGCTTGGCCCCTCGCGAGGGTCTTGGATGCTTATTGGTGAAGATGGGCCGTACGGGCCTACTCGCTGAGCCACGCCGTGGGCCGCAGGCAGGCAAGTCTGGGGACCCCCGTTCCCAGAACGCCGACACACTTGAGCACAATTTTCCTTCCCATCATTTTCACGAAAGATATTAAAAAGATGAAGCATATGAGGCACCCTTAATTCCATTTTTTGTAGTTTTCTTTTATAGACTAAACTAGTGATAAAACAAGAAACTAAAAGATTCAATTGCAAGATCTAAAGATATACCTTCAAGCACTAACCTCCTCGGCAACGGCGCCAGAAACTGCTTGATGTCTACTACACAACCTTCTTCTTGCAGACGTTGTTGGGCCTCCAAGTGCAGAGGTTTGTAGGACAGTAGCAAATTTCCCTCAAGTGGATGACCTAAGGTTTATCAATCCGTGGGAGGCGTAGGATGAAGATGGTCTCTCTCAAAAACCCTGCAACCAAATAATAAAGAGTCTCTTGTGTCCCCAACACACCTAATACAATGGTAAATTGTATAGGTGCACTAGTTCGGCGAAGAGATGGTGATACAAGTGCAATATGGATGGTAGATATAGGTTTCTGAAATCTGAATATATAAAAACAGCAAGGTAACTGATGATATTAGTGAGCACAAACGGTATTGCAATGCGTTGAAACAAGGCCTAGGGTTCATACTTTCACTAGTGCAAGTTCTCTCAACAATAATAACATAATTGGATCATATAACTATCCCTCAACATGCAACAAAGAGTCACTCCAAAGTCACTAATAGCGGAGAACAAACGAAGAGATTATTGTAGGGTACGAAACCACCTCAAAGTTATCCTTTCTGATCGATCTATTCAAGAGTCCGTAGTAAAATAACACGAAGCTATTCTTTCCGTTCGATCTATCATAGAGTTCGTACTAGAATAACACCTTAAGACACAAATCAACCAAAACCCTAATGTCACCTAGATACTCCAATGTCACCTCAAGTATCCGCGGGTATGGTTATACGATATGCATCACACAATCTCAGATTCATCTATTCAACCAACACAAAGTACTTCAAAGAGTGCCCCAAAGTTTCTATCGGAGAGTCAAGACGAAAACGTGTGCCAACCCCTATGCATAAGTTCACAAGGTCACTGAACCCGCAAGTTGATCACCAAAACATACATCAAGTAGATCACGTGAATATCCCATTGTCACCACAGATAAGCACTTGCAAGACATACATCAAGTGTTCTCAAATCCTTAAAGACTCAATCCGATAAGATAACTTCAAAGGGAAAACTCAATCCATTACAAGAGAGTAGAGGGGGAGAAACATCATAAGATCCAACTATAATAGCAAAGCTTGCGATACATCAAGATCGTGCCAAATCAAGAACACGAGAGAGAGAGAGATCAAACACATAGCTACTGTTACATACCCTCAGCCCCGAGGGTGAACTACTCCCTCCTCATCATGGAGATCGCTGGGATGATGAAGATGGCCACCGGTGATGGATCCCCCCTCCGGCAGGGTGCTGGAACAGGGTCACGATTGGTTTTTGGTGGCTACAGAGGCTTGCGGCGGCGGAACTCCCGATCTGGGTTTCTTTCTGGAAGTTTGGGTATATATAAGAGATGTTGGTGTTGAGAACAAGTCAGGGGGGTCCCCGAGGCGGCCACGAGGTAGGGGCGTGTGCCTAGGGGGGTAGGGCGAACCCCCCACCCTCGTGGTGGCCTCGGGACTCCCCTGGTCCACCTTCGATACTCCGTGGGCTTCTACTGGTCCAAAAATAAGCTCCGTGAAATTTCAGGTCAATTGGACTCCGTTTGGTTTTCCTTTTCTGCGATACTCAAAAATAAGGAAAAAATGGAAGCTGGCACTGGGCTCTGGGTTAATAAGTTAGTCCAAAAAATAATATAAAAGTGCATATAAATGCATATAAAACATCCTAGATGGATAATATAATAGCATGGAACAATCAAAAATTATAGATACGTTGGAGACGTATCGAGGTTCAACAAAGCGAAAGCAAAACGAAACAAGACTCGACACAAGACTCGCAAATCCTACACTCTCTCCCCCTGTGGCATCGAGACACCAAAAAGGCAGAGAGGACACCTACGACACAGGTGGTGGCATAACTCCAAGGCATCCCCAGTCATGATCATCCTCCGGAGACTCCTCAACAACACGGGATGTAGATGGAAATCCAGTCTCCTCCTCTGACTCGCTCTACCGACAGTGTTGTCTGATCCATGGCTCCTCATCTGTGATCCTCTCCTCAGAGCCATCCTGGACCTCAAGGCCAACCTGCCTCATAATGGCCTTGTCGCGACAACGAGCCATCTTGGCGTTCACATGAGCCCTGTACTGACCCTTGGCCTGCATGCAGAACAGAGCCTTCATCTTGGCCTTGAGCTTCTTAGCCCAAGTGGTCTCAGAAGAGGGAAGAGTGTATCCATCAGAACTGTCCTCATCCGCTTCCTCCTCCTCGAACTCATCCTCATCCACCTCCATCCTAGCAGCCTCTGCCTCAGCCCGGGTAGTGGTGTTAGCCCACTTGCTCTTGATGCGAAGCTTGATGGGCTCATGACGAATCCATTTGGGGGCAAGAAACTCATCATTGGGATAGAGCTGCTCCCAAGTCCTTGAGATCAAGAGAAACAAGTAAGGACCATAGATGGGTACCTTACAGTTGAACACTGCAAACGGCAGCTCACACCACATGATGTGTGGGACATCAAGTGGTTGCGTCTGTTGGAGACGCGCCTCCTCACAAATGAGCATCATGTCCACGAGATAAGCATGCACCTTATCCTTGTCACCAATGCGAGGAAAAAGTGTGTTGCGGAAGATCCGGTGCATGATGTCATGGAATGGATTCAACACCCAAGTCTTCTCGTCATTGGCAAGCTTCTTCTCAACAAGGTAGGGCTGAAGCTTGTTCTTGTTGGCCGACTCGGGGTTGGCATGCGGGCGGACCCCAACGGGCGCATTGAGCCCCTCATCACGAACGTGGAGCATCGCCATGAACTCCTTCCACTTAGTAGACATCCTCTTCCCATTGGTCATCCACGTCATGGTTTGCTCCTCATCTGTATGGAAGTGAACCGATGCAAAGAACTGAGCCACAATCTCTGGGTCGAAGTCCATGTGGAACGTGGGCAGATCCTCAATGCCAAACTGCTCTATCAGATCCAGAGTCTCACCAAAGTGTGCCCTGTTGTTGTCCTTCCTCATATGAACCATGTCAATCCAGTGCACATCCACGTAGATGTTCTGCTTGCCCTTGATCACATCCAAGAAGATAAGATTCTGTTGCTTGGTCCAAAACAAGTCATTGCCCCTTGAGACCTCCCTAGGGTTGACGTAAGGGTTGAGCTTCCTTCGCACCAGAAACTCAGCTTGAGGAATCTCATCCATGCCCATAGTTGGCTCCTTGCTCTTGGTGGCTGTGGACTTGGTTCTGCGTTGGGGGCACTAGAGCCCTCTGGAGCCTCTTGGTTATGCAGGCGCTTCAAGCTCGTGTCACGGCTGGGATTCGAGCATTGGACATTGGAACCGGAGCCACCACCTATGACACACAACACAAACACGAGAGAACCGAGAAGGGTTATTGCAAAGATGAGGGCCAAAACCAAATGAAACAAGCAGACATGAGATTTGGAAGGATAAAATAGCATAATTTCCAACTCTATGGTAGTACCGGACCAGCACACGGATGTAAAAAATTATAGCCGCTCGAGCCGCGGTAGTACTGTGCCGGGGTGGCACGATAGTACCGCGCCTGGAGCGGAAGTAATTTTTTACTTACGCGCTCCGGGAAGGTAGTACCGCTCCAGCGGAGTGGTAGTACCGCACGAGTTCGGTTCTTGGGCGAGCCAGCGGTAGTACCGCTCCAGGAGGAGCGGTAGTACCGCACGGATTCAAAACCCCCAAGAACAGCATCTCCGGATCTAGAAAGATCCACAAAAAATAGATCGGTACTACCGTTGATCAAAACTACACTGTTGTATCACTTCAAATAGCACATCTACTGCACTAGCACTCTCCTAAAACCTCCTCTTGCAAAGATTTAGAAAAAAATCACATGAACTAGACATGCATCTCCCCAAGACCTAGAAGCACAAGAACGGAACAAAAAGAGAGGGACTAGGGGAGATACCGGGGTCCATGACAAGAGGGCGAGGTGGGGAACAATCCCACCGGTCGGAGTGCGAAGAGAGCGGCCGGAGACGGAGATCCGGCGAGGTCCTCCGGCGCCGTTCTTGTGTAGGAGAGAGAGAGACGAAGTGGGGAAAAGAGATGAATGGGTATGGGGGAGTTGGAACTCCCCCTGCCCTGCTCTTAACCCCCATCCGCTCGTGACGCTACCGTAGTACCGGGGGTCCTCGCGGTAGTACTGCCCCGGCGGATGTATCGCTCGCTGGGGGGTTGTACCGCTCTTCCAGCGGCAGTAAAAAATTACTGCCGCGATGGAAGTGGTAGTACCATGCCTAGGATGCAGCTGTGCACGCACAGAGCAGCCCACCTCATGCGATAGTACCCTGGCTTGCCACGGTAGTACCGTAACCCCAAGAAAGTGCAAGTTTCGACAAGAAAGAAGAACACGGCCTTTGCAATGCAACCTTCAAGCAACCGGACACACCAAAGAGCTCACACACGAGGCAAAACACACACAAGCTCGGCACAAAGGAAGAGGCAAAAGACAACAAGGACCAAACACGAAACACAACCTCTTCAAAGAGAGGGCGGTGGCCGGAGCCACCTATGTTTGAGTCAATTGGTATGGCACCGCGAAGAATTATCCTTGGGCCCATGACCAAAACTCGTCTTTGAAGCACAAGTACCATAAAAATGGCTAATGTGAAAGAGTTGATCAATTTATGAATAATGGGGGGAGGGAGAGTTAATTGAGAGAACAACACTCCCCCTATGTCCATGCCTACACCTAAACAAGACATCAAGATGAGTACGGTGGGGTGTGCAAGGGTTCAAGCCACATTGCTCGAATCAATGATATTAAGCTCATGCCTTAACTCGCGAAATCTTGCTTCATCCAAGGGCTTCGTGAAGATATCTGCAAGGTTATATGAGTGTTGACATAGTTGAGCTCGATCTCCCCTCGCCTAATATGATCCCAGATAAAGTGATACTAAATCTCAATATGCTTCGTCTTGAAGTGTTGCACCGGGTTGAGAGAGATCTTGATGGCACTTTCATTGTCACACCAAAGAGGCACTTTGTCACAAATGACACCGTAATCCTTTAAAGTTTGCCTCATCCAAAGAAGTTGAGCACAACAACTACCGGCGGCCACATACTCCGCTTCAGTGGACGAGAGAGACACACAACTTTGCTTCTTAGAAGACCAACTCACCAAAGAGCAACCAAGGAATTGGCACCCTCCGGAAGTTGACTCATATCCACTTTGTCTCCCGCCCAATCCGAGTCCGAAAAGCCCACAAGGTTGAAGTTAGATCCTCTTGGGTACCATAAGCCAAAGTTTGGGGTATGAGCCAAATATCGAAAGATTCACTTGATCACCACATAGTGACTTTCCTTAGGTGCGGCTTGAAACCGTGCACAAATTCCCACACTCAACATGATGTCCGGTCTAGATGCACAAAGGTAAAGCAAGGAGCCAATCATGGAGCGATATACCTTTTGATCCACCGCTTTACCATTGGGATCTATGTCAAGTTGGCATTTGACGGGCATTGGAGTGGAGGCCGGCTCTTAGCTTGAATCTCTTGAGCATGTCTTGAGTATATTTGGCTTGGTTGATGAAGGTTCCTTCTCTTCTTTGCTTGATTTCGAACCCGAGAAAGAACTTTCAACTCTCCCATCATGGACATCTTGAACTTCGAGGTCATGAGAGCGGCAAATTCCTCATTGAAAGCTTTGTTAGGGGAACCAAAGATAATATCATCAACATATAGTAGGCATACAAACAACTCCCCTTTGACCTTCTTAGTAAAAAGAGTGGGGGTCGATTTTCCCAATTTCAAACCCACGATCTTGCAACAACTCGGTAAGGTGCTCATACCACGCACGTGGGGCTTGTTTAAGGCCATATAGTGCCTTATCGAGTGGGTACACATGATCAGGGAAATAGGGATCCTCGAACCCCGGGGGTTGTTTGACATACACCAACTCATTAATAGGACCATTAAGAAAAGCACTCTTCACATCCATTTGTTGCAACTTGAAGTTATGATGTGAAGCATAAGCAATCATCAAACGAATAGATTCAAGGCGAGCAACGGGAGCAAAGGTTTCACCGTAGTCGATACCCTCGACTTGGGAGTAGCCTTGTGCTACCAAACGAGCCTTGTTGGGGACGATAATTCCATGAGCATCTTGCTTGTTCTTGAATATCCACTTGGTTCCAATGACATTATGGTTCCCCGTTGGCCTTGGCACCAATCTCCACACCTTGTTGTACTCGAAGTTGTTGAGTTCTTCATGCATGGCATTAAGCCAATCCGGATCCTCGAGCGCCTCATAGACCTTTTGGGGTTCAACACAAGAAACAAACGAGTGATGTTCACAATAGTTTGCTAATTGTCTACGAGTGCTTACCCCCTTTCTTAAGCTTCCAAGCACATTCTTCATGGGATGATCTTTGGTAGTGAGCATGGATGCAATCTTGGCGGCACGACGCTCCAATTCCTCCTCAGGAGAGAGTTGAGGAGCGTAAACTTGATCATCTTGAGCATCGTCTTGAGCTTGTTCTTTATCTTGAGCTTGTTCTTTATCTTGAGCTTGCTCTTGATCTTGAACTTGCTCGGTGGTGAGAACTTGATCTTGGGCATCACTTGGTGGTTCACCACCATCTTGAGGTTGATCTTGCCCTTGATCTTGTTCATTTGGTTGAGGGCCTTCACTTTGTTCTTCGGAAGCGTGTGGGTCTTGGTTGGTGATGGTTCCACCTGAGTGGAACATTGTCCTTCTCCTTCGGCCACAAGGGGTTCCTCAATGGGTAGGATATGACCAACACCCATTCTTCTTATGGCTCGGGGAGGAATTTCATCACCTACATCACAAGTACCACTTTGCTCCACTTGGGAGCTGTTATTCTCATCAAACTCCATGTTACACGTCTCCTCAATAAGTCCCGTGGACTTATTGAGGACATGTTAAGAATGAGAGTTTGTAGCATAAGTAACAAATATGCCCTCATCAGTCTAGCCTCAAATTTAGACAAGCGAACACCTTTCTTGAGAATGAAACACTTACACCCGAACACCCGGAAGTACTTGAGATTGGGCTTGTTATCGGTGAGTATCTCATATGGAGTCTTGTTCAAGCCTTTTTAGAGATAGAGCCGATTGGATGCATGACAAGCGGTGTTGATGGCTTCGTCCCAAAAGTTGTATGGAGACTTGAACTCCGCCATCATAGTCCTTGCCGCATCCATCAACGTCCGGTTCCTCCTCTACGCTACACCATTTTGTTGAGGGGTGTAAGGTGCGGAATATTGATGATTGATCCCCTCATCACTAAGAAACTCATCCAAGGTGTAGTTCTTGAACTCGATGTCGTTGTCACTTCTTATCGTCAAGATCTTTGCATTGTGTTGGCGTTGAGCTTCATTTGCAAAGTCGATGACGGTTTGTTGGGTCTCACTCTTCCTCTTGAAGAAATATACCCAAGTGTATCTTGAATAATCATCCACCATCACCAAGCAATACTTTCTACCCCCAAGACTATCAAAGGATGGAGGTCCAAAGAGATCCAAGTGAAGGAGCTCCAAGGGCCTCTTCGAGTGGATGATAGTCGTGGGAGGGTGAGCCTTCTCATGTAGCTTTCCTTTGATACAAGCACTGCAAGCACAATCTTTGGCAAAACTAACATTTGTTAGTCCACGGACATGGTCCCCCTCGAGAAGACTTTGCAAAGATCTCATATTGACATGGGCTAAACGGTGATGGCAAAGCCATCCCACGTCAACTTTAGCCATTAGGCATGTCGCGGTCTTAGTGGGTCGCTCCAAAAAGTTAATCACATAGAGATCGTTCTCGACATGCCCAACAAAGGCTACTTTAAGAGTCTTGCTCCACAAGAGGGCCACGGTATCAATATCAAAGAAAGTGGCAAAGCCCATGAGTGCAAGTTGATGAACGGAAAGTAAATTGTATGCAAGGGACTCAACAAGCATGACTTTCTCGATCGTGAGATCATGAGAAATGACAACATTGCCAAGACCCAATAACTTAGAAGACGAGGCATCACCCCACTCGACATTGGTGGGCATAGATGAAATCTTGTGCACTTCCACCACCAAGTCCTTGCTTCCGGTCATATGATTTGTGGCTCCACTATCGAGAAACCATGATCTGCCACCGGAAGCAAACACCTACAAGAGATCAATGCTTGGTTTTAGGTACCCATTTTGTAATAGCTCCTTTGATGTTAGTAACAAGGGTCTTAGGAACCCAAATAGACCATTCAATGTACTCATAAGGAGAACCGACAAATTTAGCATAAACATGCCCATCACTAGCACGGCATAACACATAAAAAGGGTTAAAGTCGCTGGATTTGTTGGAAGGGGTGGCATTGCCCTTCTTGACACCACCACCCTTCTCATTGTTCTTCTTCTCCTTAGAAGTACCACCTCCCTCGTTGAAAAAAGTTTGCTTGAGAGAAGGAGGTCATTTGGCCTTGTCATTCTTCTTGTTCTTGGACTTGGGTGCAAACCCAATTCCCTCCTTGCCCACAACTTCCTTTTGATTGCTCAAAAGGTTGTTGAGGTTCTTCTCACCTTGTATGCAAGACACAAGGCCTTTCTCAAGTTGCTCCTTCAACTTTGCATTCTCCTCCACAAGATGCACATGCTCACAACATGGGTTAGTAGCATTTGCATTATCAATTAAAATCATATGAGGAAAAGTGGCTTTTTCCTTGGTTAGCTTCACTTGGAGTTGATCATGAGACTCTTTGAGGCTAGCATGAGCACCCTTCAAGGCCTTGTGAGCCTTGTCAAGTATATCAAACTCCTCCTTGAGTCTAGCAAGATCAACCCAAAGTTTGGCCTTCTCGGAATTGAGCACACGAGATACAACAAGAGCATGATCAAGATCTTTCTTTAATTTAGCATGATCATCGTTGTGTGACTCCTCAAGAGCCAAACGATGACCACACTCTTCCTCAAGAGCATTAGAGAGATCCGATATCTCATCGGCATAGTCACGACTATGCCCCTCCATCTTGGAGATGGTATCTTCGTGAGCCTCGATCATGTCATTGGCTTCACCAAGTTGTTCCAAGAGAGCAACAAAGTGCTTCTTGGATTTACCCTTGAGCTTACTCATAAAAGACTCAAATTCAGTTTCTTCCTCATTGGACCCCTCACTTTCATCAATGCAATCTGTCAAAGAGGGATTAGTAGTGTTGGTGGTTTTGATGTTGGGGGTTAACTTGTTGGTGGCTTTGGCCATGAGGCACTTGGCGGAGATGTTCTCATTGGGTGAGTCGAAGAGGGACACCCGAGGAGTTGTTGCAATGGCAACGGAGGCCATGGCAACCGGCTCACCGTGTTCATCATCATCATCATCATCCTCATTGTACTCTTCTTGTGCCACCAACCCCTTGGGAGGAGTCTTCTTGGTGAAGTTGTTCTTGTTGGGGAAGGACTTGGCCTTGTCTTTTCGGATGAGCTTGCCACCATTGTCTTCCCTCTTCTCGTAAGGGCACTCCGCAACAAAGTGGCTCACATTGCCACAATTATAGCATGTCCTCACATGTTGCTTGCCCTTGGCGCCACTTGAGTTGTTCTTGTTAAAGTTGGGCCTTGAGTTCTTCTTGCTCCAAAATTGCCTTGACGCGAGAGCCATGTGCTCATGATAAGCATATTTTGTATCTTCGGGGTTACTCTCCTCTTCTTCCTCTTCATCCTCTTCTTCCACACTAGCCTTGGCCTTCAAGGCAAGGTTGGGCTTCTTTGCTCGTTGAGAACGCAACACCGCATTGTCGACGGTCTTATCCAAGATCCTCATTGCCACAAACTCATCCAACACTTCACTTGAGGACAAGGTGTGGAAGTCCGGCCTTTGACGGATGACGGAGGACATGGCTTTATGGTAAGGCATCATGGCCTTGAGAAACTTGCGCTTGATCCAATTGTTATCTGTATCCTTGCTCCCATGATCTCGGAGTGAGGCCGCGAGAGTGGTTAATCTCCGGTAAAGCTCACGATGTTCTTCATCTTCATTCATTGCAAACTCATCGGCTTCATATTGCACCACTTCATAGTTGGAGCATTGAATGCTCGCACTTCCCTTGTAAATGGAAACAACGTGTTGCCATGCTTCACTACAAAAAAAGACACTTCTTGATGATACGTGTTTGTCATAGTAGGTCAAGTTTTCTGTCATGCATGTACATCCATGAAGATTTTATGACAGAATCAAGATAGTCATACCTGTGCTGTCGTAGAAGTGTTCCATGACATTACCAAAATTATCATCATGGAAGTGTCCACTTCCATGACGATAAATCGCGCGCCATAGAAGTGCTTTCGTCAAGGGTGACCGACATGTGGCATCCACTATAACGGGTCGCCTTTAAGCTATCGGGTTCGGTTTTGGATCTGATAACCCGTTAACAGCCCAGACCAATGAGGATTTTCCACGTGTAAAATTGTCATTGGCCGGAGGACATGTGTTGGCTCACCGTTGGGACAGATGTCATCCATTCATTGGACAGGAGGCGCCTATGATACGTCGACACGTGGCACGGCCCAACAGAGGACCATTCCGGTGAAAAGGCCAGCCTGTTTGACTTGGTCAAAAGGTAACGGGCCGGCCCACGGAAAGCCTATTAACGGCCTGTTAGTATATAGCCCATTTACGGCCCGCTAACTCACGGCCCGTTACGGCCTATCGGAATTAAGCCCAGTAGCTTCATTTGGGCCGTCCAATATGATTCCAGCCCGTTGTAACTTCCGGCCCATGTATGGCCCATGATGTCTTTCGGCCCATACGAGGCCATTTGTAACTCTTGGCCCATAACGGCCCGTGGTGAATTTGGCCCGCAATGAACAATGTACCGCTTTATACCCATTAACGGCCCATTATTCCATTGGGCCGTTTCCAACCTGTGTTATCTTTCGGTCTTCTCAGGGCCCATTTATTCTTGGGCTTATTTCCAGCATTCGGTTACTTACGACCTGTTACTGGCCTTTTCTGCTTGTGGGCCAAATTCAGCCCGTGGTTACAATCGTCCCGTTTGCGGCCCGTTAATCCGTTGGGCCGTTTTCATAGCGTCATCAAATACGGCCGATTAACGACGGCCTGTTACGGTCGGCCCATGAATGGACGATTCCAAATCTAGCCCGTTTACGGCCCATAATGCGGTCTGTTATTGGCCCATGTTTGGCCGATCAATCATGCGACCCGTAGAAGGCCCATTGATGCTACGGCCCATAGGAGGCCCATGGTAACTACAGTAAATATGTAGCCCATGGTTATTGTGGCCTAGTTTTAAAAAATAGGTTATTGCGGCCACTAGCAAACCACGAAAAAAGAACTGCACTGACTACAAGCAAACAAATAAACAAGACAACAAGGAAATAAATAAGCAAGCAACTTACGCTAGGCTATCACAGCTATTACACATATTACATCCACTGGGCATCAAAGTTCGCCACCAGTACAAATATAGGGAACAAAGCCGCATATCATATGCACTGGTTGTCAAAGTTGGCGACCAGTGCAAATAAACGCCGCAGCAAAACAAGTCCAGAACTGAAATAACTTTAGAAGAGCTCAAGAAACAATATCCTGGGTACCCATAATGCTGGCAAGATGCTTAGCAAGCCTATTAACTTTCTCTTGTTTGGCGCTTAAATCCTCCAGCACTTGCTGTTGCACCAGAAAGTATGCATCTGAATTCTGGAGGGACTTCCTCAGTCCTTCGGCTTCCTGTCGCATAACATCTGATTGATGTCTTTCAACTTGAAGTTGAGACTCAAGAAGCCAAACTAATTCAGGCAGCGAGTTCGAAGAGCTGGTGCCAGCAGTAGTAGCCAGTAACTCGAACACTACATCAAGACAGGACTTTGGGGTTGTCTCAGTGTCTTCAATATAGTTTTTATCAGCTTTCTTGGAGACCAACAGCGATGTCTCACTATCTTGAACCTTATCTGCATTACTTCCTTTACCATTGCATAACGGGGTACTCTTCTCCAATATTTTATCCGCGTTCTAAAACAGAAACAAACAAACACATCACAGGTTTACCATGTTGTATATGAAACTCATTTTGGTAAACTAGTTCAGTAGTAAGGTGGACAGGATAACAACATGAAACAAACATATATATATATATATATATATATATATGTAGTATGGTCACTGTATGGTCTATATCATTCTAGTTTATGTTACCAAATCAAGATAGAGACAGTTCGAATCATATCTATTTAAGACAAAGCAGCATAGACAGAGTATAAGTGTGGGAAACTACACAGCAATAACAACACTTGTAATCTGCATGGCATGATATCATAACTGTTTATTCAATTAAAACTGAAATCAACATAGAGCAAGTTACAACAGCAAACACGTTAAAGAAACAGGTTTAAAACATACCTGTTGCACCATTTGAATTTCAATTGCATCCCTCAAATTTGAAATTAGTTGGTATGAGTAAATACAGTGATGCAAGAGCAAAGTAGTATGAACCATAGCTACGAAACCTGACCTGAGAACAATTCTTCTCTGCTTTAAGCGTTGACTTGGGGTTCGGAGTGGCGGTCCTCGTGCTTTGGGCACTGCAGTTGCCTTACTAACTGCTCGTGTTTGGGTGCTCTGTGGTGGAGACGGTGCCGTGTCAACTGGAACTGGGTTACTATCTGCTGGGTTTGTGGTTAGAAGGGGTGTAGCTGGTTCTCTGTCCAACTGGGTAGGGGTACAATCTGCGTGAGTCTGGGTTATGTGTGGTGGGGCTGGTTCTTGGGCAAGTACAACCGTGGTTCTATCTGCATCGATAGGTAGCACGATCTTTTCTGAATACCGTGTTTTTACTCCCACAGATACTGCCATCACCCCCTCCAATTCAAATGTCTGATAAACAAGAAAAGTAATTGAATGTACAGACATTGTAAGATAGATAGGTGCAATGGATAGTAGGGAAGAAAACAGGGCATGAAATAATTCACATTTATGTTATCTAACCAAACAGAATAGTAGGACATAATTTCACATATATGATGGCTAATTAAACAGGATAGCATGACACAATTTCACATGTATGATGGCTAACTAAACAGGATAGAATGACATACTTCAAAATATGATGACTATGTAAACAGGATGACACGATATAACTATATGATGTGTCTATTAAATTGGTTGGCATGCCATAAATCACAAACATGCCGTCGATGGAAACATGATGGCATGGTATAATTCAAGGATAGAATGACATAATTCAAAATATGATGACTATGTAAACCGGATGAGATGATATAACTATATTATGTCTTTAGAAAATGGGTTGGCATGCCATAATTCAGATACAAGCTGTCTATGTAAACATCATGGCATGATATAATTCAAATATATGATTTATATACTAAGCAAGTGAGCAGAGGGCAATTGCATATATGATGTGTCACCTAAGGAGATGGCATTCAATATTGTGTATATGATGTAAAAACTAAGCATTGCAATACAACATATGCATGATATGAGTAGTATAACCCTGCCAAGTTTGAGCATACACCTCAGGGGGATAATAGGACTGGTCATCTGCCTCTGAATCCTCCTCTGAAGAGCTATCTGTAACCAGCAAGATATCTTCTTCAGCAGGTAGCATTGTCTGCTCTGAAGACCTTGTTTTCACTCCAGCTTTCTCCATCACCAATTCAAATGGCTGATGCACATGAAGAGCAGTTGAATATACAAACATTGTCGACAAATGCAACGAGAAATACAAAAAAGGACGGCACGATATAATTCACATATATGACGCTTGGCTAAACAGCATGACATTGCATAATTCACATATATAATGTCTTGCAACAAGATAGCATTGCATAATTCACATATATGATGTCGTGCAACAAGATGGCATTGCATAATTCACATATATGGTAATTAGACACTAAACAGAAATGCAAGGCGCGGGTTGTAATTTTTGGGATAGCAAGGCGCGGGTTGAGATGGAGGGAGTTTTCGGAGCACAATGAGACAAAGATATATCTTAAATATTTCAGGGTAACAAGGCGCGGGTTGAAGAGGCGGGAGTTTCACAGCACGATAAACAGAGATGCTAGCTTGAAATTTTGGCATAACAAGGCGCGGCTTGAAATTTCGGGAGAACAAGCTTAACGTGTAAAAAAAAAAGACAATTCGCACCTCATCACTAGAGAGAGCCATGTCCCATTTTACTATATTACTAGAAATGCATTCAAATACAACAAAAAAACCTAAAAGAATCGGGACAACAAACATAACGTGTACAATTTGCACTTCCCTCAACAATAAAAAAACAATGTGTGTTGTCTAACCTATGGACTAAATTTGAGTACATTTTCCCTATTTAAATGGGATTGTACTCGGGTTAGTTATACAACCATCTAAATATTATCTTCACAACACATGACGTGAATATAGGAGAAGTAAAGTCCTATATAAATATGAACTACATGTACATACGATCTCAAATTCAAATATATGTATCCATTTTATGTTGAATTCAAATCATAGCACATGCATGCTCTAGCTAGATGTTCGGAATCTAAACCATGTATGATACTACGTACAATGTGTTTAACATGCACAACACACACACAAACACCATTTAGACTAGTAAGGTACACGTGCATTGCACGCATGAGATTTGGCAACCAAATTATGAATAAATACCACATTATAGCATGTAAGCTTTGAGTCATATATGCATGATGTAGATGTTTGTTTAATTCTTATAGTTCATTTCATTCAAAATCATCTAGTTTTTATAAGAAAGCTAATCTATTTTAAGATTCATGGAATTGTGCGTTGTAAAGCATAAAGTAAAAACAAATAATGGCAAATCATGTAGAAAAACATTTGGGAAATTCTGATACGGAAGATTCTAGAACAAAGAAGAAGTGCTTGTGTTTTGAGGTTTGTGCATTATGCTTAAGTTCAACCATGGAGTCTTCTAGATTGTACATGTGGCAAAATCTCGTGGAATCTAGATGATATCCAACGTACAATAGTGCTCAAATTTGCCATCTCTGCACCATCGGATTGACTTCATCCAACGACCATCTTTCAAAGTTAAAGTTATCCACACACTATATAAAAAATATAAAATATATAATATAGGGGTATAGATATAGATATGTGATGCGAAAGCCACCCATCATCTCCAATTAGAATAGTGTGTCCATGCATGGATGCAATGTGGCCAAACGATGTCTGCAATCGGTATCTCAAATTCAAATCGGTCTGACCTTGTTCAATGTGTATACAATACAACATGCTTGTTTCCAAACCACACCGCGCATATCTCAGTTATATTCTTGCATGCATAGGTTTCAAACATCATGATCTCTTATTGTAGCGACCAGACCTCAGACGGTCAAGTCTCTGTGCATCAGTGTCATCCCTGGATCAGTATTGCTGACACGCACAGTACTCGAAGGATTTATAACAGAGTAGCAATCACACACTTATTACATCGAATCTCAAAAGAGAACTTATTACAATAAATATGGCTTAAGGCCATCTAATAACGATAACAGCGGAAGGCTTGGAAGATAAGTGAGTCCATCAACTCCAACGGCATCACTGAGTATAAGACCACGACCTAAGGCACCTTACTCGTCGTCTGAAAAGTCTGCAACATGAAACGTTGCAGCCCGAAAACAGGTCAGCACATGGAATATGCTGGCAATGTAACACATAGAGAGTAATGAATAGGATAATGCTATACTACATGCATATATGGCTGGTGGAAACCTCTATGGTTACAGTTTTGCGAAAAGCCAATTTTTCCCTACTACAAAGGAATAAATTTT
Organism: Triticum aestivum; assembly: GCF_018294505.1. Lineage (NCBI taxonomy): Eukaryota > Viridiplantae > Streptophyta > Magnoliopsida > Poales > Poaceae > Triticum > Triticum aestivum. The sequence continues at coordinate 272,338,460 of NC_057808.1, forward strand.
ATTTAACTATCATGGTGGTTGTTAAACATTGAGAATGGGTGACACCATCTCAATCCCAATTAAGTTTCAACATTAATCCCAACAAAATTAATTAAAGTAACATGATGAGATTCACATAATAATCCAAGTACTAGATACTCAAGATGTCCATAACCGGGGACACGGCTAACCATGATTAGATTGTACACTCTGCAGAGGTTTGCGCACTTTTCCCCGCAAGACTTGATCTCCTCCGTTGGGATTCTCGCACTACATGGTGTTTGAGAAACGGATGACCGAGACATAGTCTTTCAGAAGCGTTAGCACCTTACGATCGGGTAGACAGTTACACCTACTTCCCCTACATCTGCTAGTCTACCACTGTAAGAGTTCACACAACTTAATCAACTATGCTAGAGCCCATAATAGCTTGCGGCTGCACACGGAAGTTTCTAGCATGAATAATCTTATGATCCCTTTGAGCCTGGGTGGCGGTCCATAAAAAAACAGGCAATCGCTGGAATACCCAGGTGCCTCAATCCACCCAGATGTGTATTTAAGTTGCCACCTTAAGTTGAACCATTAATTAACAAACTCACATCTGTCATGGATACACTCAAACCCAATCCACGTCTACAAGCATAGCATAGCAATATAAGCAAACGTAGAAGTAACTCCCAAGGGTTTGAATACAAAACAGGTACCAGGTACTACCTCATCTACTTCCCAAAACCCAAAATTTAATCAGATCCTAATCATGCAGTGTTTGAGGATTGATCTAATGCAATAAAACTGGGTAATGAAAAGTATGATCAAAGTGTTACTTGCCTTGCTGATGATCCGTGAAACCTAGGGATTCGAAGTAGCAAGCGGCGCACTCCGGGTACTCTATCGCAAACAAACAAGCATACAATAAGTAGTCATCTAATGCACAAGTAAAACTCGAATAAGAGATCTAACCAGAAAGTTCAACTTAAGAACTCCGGTTTGCAAAGAAAATCAAATCAAACGAAGCAACGAAAGTCAAACGGCGAAAGAAACAAGCTTCGTTTACTAATTTGGACCTAAGTCAAATTTTACAGAAGCAAAAACTTGTTTGAGTTGGTTAAACGGAAAGAGGGCTTCGAGACGAAACTCTAGGCGCTTGAATCGCCTGATTCCGACAAACGAGCGAAAAGAAAAACGAAAACGAAAAACAAATCGGAAATCGCGATCAGAAATAATCGCGGAAAATCCGAGAAAAAGAAAACAGACGAACAGGCTAACGAACGAACGTTCGTTAACAACGACTAAATGGCGAACTTGTTCGTTAAAACGAACGTACGGATGAACGTCCGCTAAAAAAAACTAAACCGAAAAAAAACGATCTAATCTAAAAAAACGAAAACTAGGGTTTTCTAAAAAAACGGATCTAGGTTTTCTAAAAAAACCGAACGGGTTAAAAAAAACAGCGGCAACGGCGGGCGGCTACCTCGTCGGGCTCCGGCGAAGTCCGGCGGGGTCCGGTGGGGCTGCGGGGCTCCGGGCGGCGGCGGCGGCTCGGCGGCTGCCACTGCGGGAGGCGGGGCGGGTCGGGTGGCGGGGTGAGGGGGTGGCGGCGGCGGCTATTTAAAGAGGGGGGTGTGGTGGCTTCTTCATGGCCATAGCTCCTGCTGAAACATGGGCAGTACGAAAAGCTTGCTAGAACTGGTCCCATGTGGCAGTCTCTATAGGGTGTGTGGCTGTGTAATTCTCCCACCATGATGATGCGGGTCCATCAAGCTGATGTGCGGAAAAACGCACTCTTTCCGCATCTGTGCATCCTGCAGTGGTCAACTCCCTTCCAACTTTGCAGAGCCAATCATCTGCAACAATCGGCTCGGTGCTACTGGAATACACCGGCGGATTCAGTCTCAAGAAACGGGTTAAGTGATCAACAGGTGGTGGTGGTGGGTTGTTGTTGTTGTTATTGTTGTTGTTGCCTTGGTTCTGTACTAGTGCTTGCATCAAGACATCCTGCTGCTGAATCAACTGAGTGATCTCCGGTGGGAAAACAAATCCGGTGTCGCGTCTCGGAGGCATCTGATGGGTTTAGAAAAGATGAGAATTTAGAATAGAATGAGGTCTAGAGAGAAAATACTACCCATATGCACATGAGACAAACACAATCAATATCACTCAAATCAATTAAAACAAGGCATACAATCGATCTAACTATCATCACAAAGTGCTCGGACTATACTATATACATGGGGGAATAGTACTACTGATTATGGTGGTCTACTAGAAATTTTGATCGGTCGAAGACTCCATGATATCTGCTCCAGCTTCATCAACAAAGTCATCTTCACTAGGGTCCGAGTCGGTGTCGTCGATGATGATGTAGTTATCCGGGCAAGCGCAATCATCGTCTTCTCCTCCTGGTGCTGGGTCTCCCATGAATACTCCGATCTTCTTTATCAGGTCGTCATTCTTCTCCACCAGTGCGACGATTTCCTCCATATAATCCTCGCGCGTAGCCTTGAGTTCTTCCTCGAGCTCCGTGATCTTGGTCAATGCCTTCTTCAGATCTATCATGCCTGTGCACATTTGGTTCTCCTGGCGACGAATGTGTTGGTTTTGCTCCTGGATGAAAGTTGCAATTGATCTATCCTTCTTGGTGCTGATCATCTCCCATTGCTCATCTCGGCGCCCACAAATCTGGTAAATGGTACCCTTAAGCTCCTTGTGCTAAACTTCTCCAATGCGTCCCATGGTGATGTGGGCTGCCATGCTCTTTCCTAGACTCCAGGTTGGTGCATCAAAGGAAAACTCTATGGGCTCGGTGATGGGCATGAACGTCCTTCCTGGAACTTGAACTTGAATCATCCAACGCTCCTCTTCTGGTAGTGTGGCGTTGTAGGTTCCGGTGAAGCTTGGTATTCCGATGTTCAGGTATCTAGTGACTTCCTTCAAGTGGCGTTCAAAGGGTGTATCTTCATCTGGTTGCATGAACTTGTTCCTTGCATCCGCCATCCTAAAAGAGTGGAAAATGGAGAGGAGTCAGAAATGAGAAGAGAATAGTGATCTAGGGTTTAAGCTTAGTGGTCGTGTCCTACAGTCAGCGTGTGCTCTGATACCATCTTGTAGCGACCAGACCTCAGACGGTCAAGTCTCTGTGCATCAGTGTCATCCCTGGATCAGTAATGCTGACACGCACAGTACTCGAAAGATTTATAACAGAGTAGCAATCACACACTTATTACATCGAATGTCTCAAAAGAGAACTTATTACAATAAATATGGCTTAAGGCCATCTAATAAAGATAACAGCAGAAGGCTAGGAAGATAAGTGAGTCCATCAACTCCAACGGCATCACTGAGTATAAGACCACGACCTAAGGCACCTTACTCGTCGTCTGAAAAGTCTGCAACATGAAACGTTGCAGCCCGAAAACGGGTCAGCACATGGAATATGCTGGCAATGTAACACATAGAGAGTAATGAATAGGATAATGCTATACTACATGCATATATGGCTGGTGGAAAGCTCTATGGTTACAGTTTTGCGAAAAGCTAATTTTTCCCTACTACAAAGGAATAAATTTTATTTAACTATCATGGTGGTTGTTAAACATTGAGAATGGGTGACACATCTCAATCCCAATTAAGTTTCAACATTAATCCCAACAAAATTAATTAAAGTAACATGATGAGATTCACATGATAATCCAAGTACTAGATACTCAAGATGTACATAACCGGGGACACGGCTAACCATGATTAGATTGTACACTCTGCAGAGGTTTGCTCACTTTTCCCCGCAAGACTTGATCTCCTCCGTTGGGATTCTCACACTAGATGGTGTTTGAGAAATGGATGACCGAGACATAGTCTTTCAGAAGCGTTGGCACCTTACGATCGGGTAGACAGTTACACCTACTTCCCCTACATCTGCTAGTCTACCACTGTAAGAGTTCACACAACTTAATCAACTATGCTAGAGCCCATAATAGCTTGCGGCTGCACACGGAAGTTTCTAGCATGAATAATCTTATGATCCCTTTGAGCCTGGGTGGCGGTCCATAAAAAAACAGGCAATCGCTGGAATACCCAGGTGCCTCAATCCACCCAGATGTGTATTTAAGTTGCCACCTTAAGTTGAACCATTAATTAACAAACTCACATCTGTCATGGATACACTCAAACCCAATCCACGTCTACAAGCATAGCATAGCAATATAAGCAAACGTAGAAGTAACTCCCAAGGGTTTGAATACAAAACAGGTACCAGGTACTACCTCATCTACTTCCCAAAACCCAAAATTTAATCAGATCCTAATCATGCAGTGTTTGAGGATTGATCTAATGCAATAAAACTGGGTAATGAAAAGTATGATCAAAGTGTTACTTGCCTTGCTGATGATCCGTGAAACCTAGGGATTCGAAGTAGCAAGCGGCGCACTCCGGGTACTCTATCGCAAACAAACAAGCATACAATAAGTAGTCATCTAATGCACAAGTAAAACTCGAATAAGAGATCTAACCAGAAAGTTCAACTTAAGAACTCCGGTTTGCAAAGAAAATCAAATCAAACGAAGCAACGAAAGTCAAACGGCGAAAGAAACAAGCTTCGTTTACTAATTTGGACCTAAGTCAAATTTTACAGAAGCAAAAACTTGTTTGAGTTGGTTAAACGGAAAGAGGGCTTCGAGACGAAACTCTAGGCGCTTGAATCGCCTGATTCCGACAAACGAGCGAAAAGAAAAACGAAAACGAAAAACAAATCGGAAATCGCGATCAGAAATAATCGCGGAAAATCCGAGAAAAAGAAAACAGACGAACAGGCTAACGAACGAACGTTCGTTAACAACGACTAAACGGCGAACTCGTTCGTTAAAACGAACGTACGGACGAATGTCTGCTAAAAAAACTAAACCGAAAAAAAACGATCTAATCTAAAAAAACAAAAACTAGGGTTTTCTAAATAACGGATCTAGGTTTTCTAAAAAACGAACGGGTTAAAAAAACGGCGGCGACGGCGGGTGGCTACCTCGTCGAGCTCCGGCGAAGTCCGGCGGGGTCCGGTGGGACTGCGGGGCTCCAGGCGGCGGCGGCGGCTCGGCTTCGGGCGGCGGCGACGGCTGCGGGTGGCGGGGTGAGGGGGTGGTGGCGCGGCTATTTAAAGAGGGGGGGTGTGGTGGCTTGGGGGAGGGGGCAAGGCGGCGGCGGAGGCGGAGTCCGGCTCGGACTCTGTCCGGGTCGGCGGCGGCGGCGCGCGCGCGGTCTCCGCACGGGAGACGGCGGCGGGGAGGCGGGCCGGCTCGGCTGGGCCTCGGCCCAGTCGGGCGCGCGACTCTTTTTTTTAAACAATTTCGCCGAAACTAAGAAAATTCTCGGAAATAAAATAAAATCTAAGAATGCCAAAACAAATTTTCACCATCTAAATAAAATATTTAGAACGAAATGAACATTTTCTTGGCCCTAAAATGCAGTTTTGAAAAACGTGCAATTTTTCCTAAATTCAAATAAATAGCGAAAACTTCCATAAAAAATAATATTTGATTTTTTTATTAAATCCTCAATATTTCTTATTTTTGGGAAAGTCATTTTATTCCCTCTCTCGTATTTTTATAAATGAAATAATTGAAGATAAAATAAATCAAGTCAAATGATCCTCTTTTCAAAATTTGAGGTAACCCAAATATGAAAATAACGAAATCACCAACTCTCTCCGTGGGTCCTTGAGTTGCGTAGAATTTCTAGGATCAAAATCAAAATGCAAATAAAATATGATATGCAATGATGCTCTAATGTATAAGATTCCAAATTGAAAATTTGGGATGTTACACTTATTCAAATATTTGAATTCAACTTTACATTGATTATTACCTCAGCTAGTCTTTTACACCCACACAGTCGTCTTCTCTTTGTAATTGTACCATTAACTTTCTCTCGTGCATGCATGCACACACACTACTAGTCGGCATTATCCATCGCACGCATGCAACCTTTTTCTTCAGGTCGGTCTCCCATGCATGCACACACACACACCTCCCCCTCTCCATCATATCGGACATTCTTTATCTCTCATGTGCATGCGCAACGATCGATGTTCCTCTATGTGTGTGTATATATAGCTAGGTCTTTCACAGTTCTCCACACAAACCGATCAATCTAGATATCTAGTGAGGTCTCACCCTCTTTCCCACGTCCACATCGATCAATCTATACCTCTCTATATAGGATTACATAGCTAATACACCCACATTAATTATATATCCAACGTCCCCCTCTCATCATCCATGCCTTCCGCTTCATCTCTCAGACACGCGCACAGTGGCGAAGACAGGGGGCAGCAAGGGCCCTGCCCCCCCTAACATCACTATATATCGAGGCTAATATGAATGTGATCATTAGACAATTGCTGGTAAAATGGTTTAAGTTGATGAATTGGCCCTCCTCGTAAAGGATTAGCAATGCTTGGCCCCTTAGCTCATATATTTTTCATGGCTCCGCCACTGCGTGCAACATCGCACGTTCTCGCCCCCTCTCTTTAAATATCGATCTCGCACTTGTGCACTCCTTCATAGTCTCCCTCCACTTGGCCCCTCGCACCATCTTCTAGCCCTCCACCGGATTTTGCCACATGTACAATCTAGCAAACTCCATGGTTGAATTTAAGCATAATGCACAAACCTCAGAACACAAGTGCTTCTCCTTTGTTCTAGAATCTTCCATATCATAACTGCCCTAACTTTTTTTTCTAGTTGAATTGCAATTATTTGTTTTTTTACTTTATGCTTTACAACGCGCAATTCCATGAATCATAAAATAGATTAAGGGCTTCTATGATTCAAAGGATTCTCAAAGGAATTTTGGAGGATTCTAACCCTTAGGAATTTTTCCTATCTTGGTTGTTTGATTCGAAGGATTGTAAACCATAGAAATTTTTCCATAGGATTCATTTGCACTAGATTTCATAGGAAACATCCCATCCACTCAAACCTGTTTGAAAGAATCCTGCATTTTTTATATGCACAATCAAACACTCGTACAATCCTATAGGATTCAAGACGACATTCCACTCTAATCCCATATTTTTCCTATTCCCGCGTTTTGGAAATCCTACGAATCGAAGAGGCCCTAGCTTTTTTATAAAAACTAATTGATTTTGAATGAGTTGAACTATAAGAATTAAACAAACGTTTACATTAGGCATATATGACTCAAAGCTTACATGCTATAGTGTGGTTTCTATCTATCTATTATTATATAATTAAAACGAAAGACAAATAAGACACGACATTAATCCACATAGACTAATATTATTACCATCGTTTGATCAGAATAACAATGGCTCAGATTTAAAGATTTTACGTAACACTAAATATGTACGTGTTGGGAAATTGAACTGTCACGTCTATATGCATACACACATGCATAAGGTACATCAACGGAGTCATAGAAGGGAGCACCGGTTCACAAAAAAAATCAAAGATTAAATTACCTCTACAACTAATATTAGATATGGACAGTAGAGGTTACATATCCAACTATTGTCAGGTACAATTCCTAATCGGAACTCGCAAGGACACATTAGTAACTTGGTCAGCCAACGAGTGCATACGGACACGTCCCCAAAAATACACGGCTGGCCGCATCCATCAGACTATTCGCACATAGCATCCATAAAAATAGACGGCCGACCACACCCAACAGCCAAACACGCCCATCTTCAGTCTGGAAATCTAAGACGTCCAGCAACTTGCGACTCAGCGACACGACCAGGAAAATTGAAGCCAACCAACTCTACGATGCCGTGACTCGACGATGCCACCACCAGGACAGTTGAAGCCAACAGACTCTGACGCGAGATGTTTGGACTCTGCGCTCCGCAAATTTCGAGGCCAGCCCAAATTATGAAGTGGCATGCAACTCGATTTCTACGTAAGTCATACCCAACTGTCTGCGTTTCCTTCTTACCTGAATCAACATGTTTAGTAATTATTATTACTATGAACTCACTTTTTTTAGCTACAATCTTCATATGCACGTTGACAACTACTTTTCCAATCCTTTTGAAGCTGTGCGTTTTAATCCTTTCCAAGTGAAAACATTTGGGAATACAAGAAGCTGAGAGACTTCAACAAGAGACCAAAACTGGGATTTTTAAGTGAAAGTAACAAGAACATGGGATATAATCAATCCTACAACTGATGAACTTATGAGCCTTGATGTGATCTTGATGGATGAACAGGTTTATGCTATACATATTTAATTGCAGACTGTTCTATTGTTCCAAAAACAATCGATATGTGAGTCTTGATGCGATCTTAATAGATGAGCAGGTTTATTCTATACAATTTTAAATGCAGACTATTCTATGGTTTCAAACAACAGTCGATAAGTATATATTTTAGTTATTTTGATAGAGGACCAAACAACTCATGCTACCATACGTAAAAATCGGATAGATACTTATAGATCAAAGGATAACTGTGAAATCTATTTATCCATTTAGCAATATTAAGGTTGTGGAAGGCACAAAATATGGCCCACTGAACAATGATATTAGATTAATTTTTGTGTACAATACTAAGAGAAAGGAGGTGAAAGGATCAAAAGTATCATCGGAAGATTTCCTAATTACTAGAGTTTGCTACCAAGGACATACTACAATAACAAGCCTAAAAAGATAAACAATGCTCAGGTATGTCATAGTTGTAAATCAGATTTTGGGCTAATCCATCATTCTAACTATGTGGTAATTAATCACAAAATTGACAGATGTAGGATTATTGGAAGTTTTTCAAAATTACTACTTTGAATCTCATACCAAGGACATACTACAACAAGAAGCATATAAAGGTAAGCAATGCTCAGGTATGTTACAGTTACAAATCAGTTTCGGTTTATTCAATCATTATAACTACGGGTAATTAATCACCAAAATGACAGATGTCATCAAACAAGTTAACCAGATGAAGCATGTAGAACAAAAAATAACAAAAAAACCGTGATATTGAATTTCTAATACCATAGTAAGTGCCGGTGTATACCAATGTCTTCAATTTTAATTATACTTCTTCCATTGTGGTCGGCATCAAATTTTTAGGCATAACATTTTGGGCTGAAACCAAAGTTATGATATGGGAATTTTTTATTATTATTTGAATGAATATGTAATCCAAAACCAAATTGTCTTACAGTGACCTAAACAATGGTGCAAACATTGAATGGCAAGTCCAATAATTTCAAAAACTAAAATATGTAATAGATTAATTGTTGATGGGTTTGTGCCTAAAGTCAAGAGGTAACACAAGAATACATACGGATCTAGACATAACCAAAATTCAAGAACTCAAGTATGAAACACTATCTATTCTGATCTACTGATAACACATTGAAGTAAAAGTCATAAATACATTGCTTAACGATGAAGACTCAGATGCTCAATGTCTGTCATCTAACGAAACATTTATGCCTGGCTTGAGATGTTGTACTTGAACAATAAAGACAAGGAGGTAAAGATGCATTTAATTCATTAAAATAAATAACTATTATCTTTTCTATTTTTCATCAATGATTTATCTTGTAGTATGCCAAGCAGTTGATAGGTGACAAAGTGGACATCATGTTGGAAGAAACGAAGAAGCAAGACATGCCAGCTACAAGGGAGATTGATTTTTCCACCATACGCACTTTTAGATTTTTACGCATGTATTATTTTTAAATGCATTTCATTTTACAGTCACAGAATAATGATGGATAATTACAGCCTAGGAAAACAAAGAAACTATCCATAAATTAATGGATAAGTTGCTTATTAATTAAATAGTAAGACAGACTAATGTACACACAAAGATTTAGGAAGAGTGCTTGACATTGACCAGGATAAGAAGGATACTTATTAGATTATAATAGTGCAAATGTTAACACTATCAAAAGCACGTCATATTGTAATTTTTGGAAGACATGCAATTTTGACAGCTTATTGTCCTAGGTAATAAACACCTATACCTCATACAGATTTTTCAGTTTAATAAAACCATTAATAGATCTTCAATATCATCTGCACCACCAACACATATAAAAATCAAACCATTGCATGTCAATTAACAGATATGAACCAAATTAAGGCCTTCTTGCTAGGACATGGTAACAACAAATAAAAGAATAGAACACTTTATAGTGGAGAGCCATGGATGAACTGGAAGACATAATATACCATTATACAGCAATATTGGTTCCTATGGGCACAAAAGGTTGTCAAATCCAGAATGAAAAAAGGTGTACAGAAACCATAACTGTACTGCCCTACAACATTTATAAAAGTGGCAGGAACCTTAATTCAGGCCTCAAAACTCTACCATTAGACAACAAGATTCCAGAAGCAAGATTCAAAACAGCGGGCGTGGATAATTTTAGATGCCTTGCATCCATGTGTTCACCATATACCATTGCCTCTGTGTGGTAATTAAGATGCAAGAATCCAGAAAGAAGACGAGCCCCACGAAAATCACTAAACTTTAGAACTTAACCTGCAACTAGGCACATGCATGTCTCACGTCAAGCTGATGCTTTTGCTATCTGGCTGAGTAAAAGTGCATGTAAACCTCCTTTATTTACTGTGCATCACTAATTAGATGGAAGAATCGCTTGCTAGGTTGAGATCAACTTAATTCAGGCAGGTCCATATGTTTGCCTTACTTTGTTCTCTACTGCAAAATTTAGAGGACTAAGTATAGGTGTCATTTTTCACAAGGAAAGTTGTGGTAGGAGTATTGTTTACTAGCAATGTAATGATAAAAAAACTTATTTTGATTTCTAGATCATTCCCCTTCACCAAAACTTATATGATTGCAGTAACACTTACATTTGGTAGGACTCCAAACAACACCAACAATGAACAAGACAACAAGTAGGAAGCCGCCCGCACAAGCTGCTTCACATCCTTGCTTCGTGAGTTCCCTCACTACCTCCGCGCCACCAACATCCAAAGCACCCGGCGATGGCAAGTATGAACAGCACAACCCAAATTCTCCTTGGCAATCTCCGTGGACATGTCTCCAGGCTCGAGGAGGTTGCCGAGATCCGTGCACTCACCCAGCCACATGCGCCACCACCCCATGGAAGCAAAACTCAGAGAAAAGAAACGACATGTAGATCTGGGATAACCTGGGTATTAATTTTCTGATGGCCAACGGTGACATCTTCCTTCGCCGGCGGCAAATCGGAAGAAATGGCAAACGAGGATGAGGACTCAGCAGCCTGGTGGGGATCGTACGAGAGCTGGGGATGGTTCTTTTTTTTAGAAAAGGGGATAGTTCTATTCTATGTAGATGACATGTATGGGACACAGGCTGTTTTTTACTTAGAAAAGAAATTGTACAGAATGGTACATGTCGACTCTAATGGGCTTGCATAAAAACGTTGGGCTTCATACATGGGTCACCTAAAATTAGATACCTTTTCTAGGGGTGGTACCCTTTTTAGGACAACGCTAACACCCACACGTGTGGTGGAAGCGAAACCTGCCCACACGTCCTATAACACACAGACTGCACCACATTACCGCATGCATGCATGTAGAATTTTTTTTGGATTTTCAGTTTTTAAAATGTTTTATCTCTTAAATGAAAAATCCGATTGAAGATCCGTTTTCACCATTAAATCCCTCGCGACGAGATTTACTAGTAGATCTAGTAGATCTCGTATCAATATATTTCGACGAATTTTTTTTGGTTAAAAGTTGCCATGTCTATTGCACATGAATTGCCATGGTGTTTACAATGAAGTTACCATGATATGTTTCAGCTATTTTCTTCTACATTTAAAAGTAAATTTTAACATTTATAAAATGCAAAATTAAGAAATTAGACTTGTCATGAGCCATAAACTAAAATTGCCATGATACATGCACTTAAATTTGCCATGGTTCATACAAAAAATAATTTTCAAGGTCAAAGTACTGGAGTTGCTATCATCAAAATACTAAAATTGCCATGCTCTACAAACTGAAATTGCCACATGGAAATTTTAGTTCAAGCACTATGACAACTATAGTGTAAACATCATGGCAACTTTTGGACAAAAAAAATCATTGAAACATATCAACATGGGGTTTAGTTTTAAAGATCTCGTCGAGACGGATTTAATGGTGAAAACAAATTTTTTATTTAATTTTTTAATTATAAGATAAAACATTTTTAAGTCGAAAAACCAAAAAGATTCCTGTTGATGTCATCTTTTCACATGTGACAAAAAGAATGGTAAAGAAGACGTGTGGGCGATGTGAAAAATGCCACATGTGTGGGCGTTAGTTTTTTCCTTTTTTTATTACTTCTCTGTATATCAAAAACACGGATCCACCATCATGTGACACATGTGGTAAGCAATTCAAACTATTCAAAAAAAATACACGGATCCACCGCTCAAATGAAAGAAAAAATCAAATACACAGGTCCTAGAAAACGTAAGAACCCATAGAAATATCTACACTACCTTAAAAAGGCGTAGTGTTTCGTGTTTCGTCTTACGTCATCGTCCTTCGTCCGTCTCTCCCCTACCCTTACTTTTTTCACGAGAGCAACAAAAGGAAACAGCCCACGCACGCAGCAGATTTTTGTTGTTGGAAAAACTAACTAAGCCCTCCTTCCCTCTTCCGATCCCCACGCAGGCACGATCTGGGAAAAAACACGCGCGCCCCACGCCTCTGTCGCCGCATGCGCACGGCGCACCCTCGCCCTCCCGTTGAGCGCCCTTCTCCTTAGCTCGCCTCCATCCGCCCGAGTCCTTTGGTCCATGATCTCCCTCTCTTATCCCTCCTTCATGTGTCCCTCATTGATCCTAACGATGATACCAGGCTCTGGCCGAATGGCCGCCAGGGTGTGGCCGCACTATTAGGTGAGTGCCCAAGGTGATGGTGCAGGCGTGGTGGCCAATCCTTGCCTTCCAACGCAACTTAATCTGAGTTGCTTGTGGCGTTGAAGATGGTGCAATAAGAGGATAGGATTTGCACGCCCTATACCTCCCACACGTAGTTGTGCACCTCCTTCCTTCATTGTTTGGTAAGATTGGTTTTCCTTTGTGTGCATATGGTCAAAGATTTAGCAGTTGCCTGTTGAAATTGATGACTATAGTTAGTAGGCTACTTGGCACAAGAATAACGGAATAACTCAAGAAACGCCTAAGCAAAGATGTTTTCCTCCATGATGTTCTTGAATAAAAAAGATATATCTCTGGAAGGATATTGTTCGAATTGGAATATATATCAAACAATAGTTGCTTTATTTTCCCCTTACTATTGTTCATCATATAAACTCTTGAACTTTGCAGATTTGCAGAAATAAAAGGCAAATGTTCATCACATACATGCACTATTATTTTCTGACGAGCCTCACTACTGCTGTTTTTTATTGATAAAACTTGATATTTCTTTCAAGGAGGCGTCCTATGTGTATGTCTGGGCACAACTAGATGTACCTTAGTCATTGCAATCGAAATGAGACACTCAAACATAATAAAAAATGAAAAAAAAATACCCACACCAATCCTCATGTACAATCAATGACATAGGATTTAGATGTGCAAAAACGTATTTTATAACTCGAATTTTTCTCCCCAGGGAAGTATACCAACGACCAGAATATGGAAGATGTGCTTTAACAAAAACGTATTTTATAACTCGAATTTTTCTCTCCAGGGAGATATACCAACGACCAAAATATGGAACCATACTTGTAACATATTGGGTTAAGGGTTAAAGCAGTGGGCATTAGTTGCATAATTGGATTAACGGTAAAGCTACAGATAGTTCCAAATGGTATAGGTTATATTATGTGATATAGGTGTTGAACCACTATATATATACCCCGTTGCAACGCACGGGCAGCTGCCTAGTGCTCTTAAATAGCTGTAACATACACAACGTTGACCAAACACCCAACCACTAGGGATCAAACCTTAGGTACAATAAAAAAACATGTATGCGTTCATAAAGATATGTGTATGTACATATTTATGAGTTTCTGCATTGGTACTGTCTAAAAAAGAAAGCCTTTAGATTTTTTTCAACCATAGATAATCAAGAAACATTTTAGTACATTGCATGAAAATCTATAAAATTAAACTTACTTGCCGGATTTCAGATTACAAGATAAATAATATTAGTATTTTGAAACCATTACTAAATGATTCAAAAGAAATGATATTTAGTGAGAAAAGTACAAAAAAATGGCATGGCAAAATAAAATAAGAGGATACTGAAAAACATACAAAGGTGAATAAATAATAATATAAACTTCCATCCCACTAGGGATCGAACCCCAGGTTTGGCGCTTTGGTGTCTCATAAAAGGCGAAATATTCGTTTAGTGGGAGGGGATGAATAAACAATAATATAAACCTCCATCCCACTAGGGATCAAACCCAGGTTTGACGCTTCGGTGTCTCATAAAAGATGGAATGTTCACTGAGAAGAGACGTTCCCGTCAAATGCGAGGCGCCTGGGTGACTTCTTCAATCTCAATATCTAATCCGACGGCTCACTCTTTCGGAGGTGCTCATAAGGATAGGGTGTGCGTGTATGCTTTCATAAGGATGACTATATGTATGTGTTTATTTGTGTCTGCGTCTGTACTATGTATGTGTCTAAAAAAGAAAGACCTTTAATTCTTTTTAACCGTACGTAATCAACAAAGAGTTTGCATCGCTTGAAAATCTACATGTGTGATAAGCAATCCAAACAATTAAAAAAACATACTTGCCGCACGTTTTCATTCACACACACACTTGCCGGCGTTCAGATTAGAAGGTAAATACTTTTAGTATTTTGAAACCGTTACATTCAAAAGCACTGATAATTAGTGAGAAAAGAAAGTGCATAAAATGGCACGGCAAAATAAAATAAGAGGATACTAAATAAACATACAAAAGTGAATAAACAATAATATAAACTTCCCTGAAACTATGTTCAATTCCCTAAACTTAGATAGAAAAAGGTAGATCAACTACTCTGAATATTAGAGAGTACACTAAAAATATTCTAGCCGCGCAATTGTGCGGGTGCACCCGCTAGTTTATTCATAATTTGGTTGCCAAATCTGATGCATGCAATGCACGTGTACCTTACTAGTACTTCGAGTATGTGCAAAACACGTAAATTAGAATTTCAATGGCACGCTACACAGTGTCTCTCTTACAGTTCATGAAGTCGCGTGGCACATGTGGAGGCGTTGTCGCGACCTCCTTGTATGGATTGATCACAGTGACGTGCTACTGGTACCAAAAGAATGTACTCGTCCTCTTTGAGGCACACTGGCGGCACATGCACGAAGCGAAGATGTGCACACACGCCACGCACGCACTCATTCCCTCGCACGCACACGCGGGTACACAGGGGGACGCATTTTTGTACGAAGATCCACCCCATGTGACGCGTGTAAGGTCCTTCACTTTATTGATGGTCAATTAATACAGCGCATGCAAATTGAGTGGACGTGAGGGAGGAAGAAATACATTACTACTCCACTGTGTGCATGCGAGTAGTTAAATCATGGGTTGCTACTTTCATTGGTCTCCTTCGTATTTTGTGCGAATTTTTGACCATATTTTTAAGTAACATAATATTTATGCATGTCATAAAAAGTGGCACAAAAAAGGGGGCCAATAAACCAGGACACAGGCAACATGATCAATGTTTTGCCAGGGCTACTGTTGGTGGCCTTTGTATTTAAATATGGACGGAGAAGAGTAGTACTATCTTTATCTTAGCCTCGTAGGGCTCTCCCAGCGCCTAGGCTCGCCTCCCCGCCTCGCCCACCGGATCCCGCCATGGAGGATCCCGCCATGGATAATCCCTTAGATCCCAGGGTCCCGCGGGCTGCCCTCTCGCTGCGGCCCGCATCACTACCGCCTTTGAGCGAAACCCACATGTGTTTTAGAGGGGATCCATTGCTCTGGAATCACAGATCGGTGGCGCCGGAGGACATGCCAGGGCTGCGTTTCAGCTGGTGGACAGCAAGGGCAAATTGGATCGAGGAAGCGTCGCATCAATTGGAGAGAAGTTCCAAGGAGCTGCGCCTGACGCAGCACAAGGCGGAGGCGCAAGTCGATCTCAGGGGAGAGATGCTGAGGGATGTCAGTGAAGGAAATATGCCCTAGAGGCAATAATAAAGTTGTTATTTATATTTCCTTATATCATGATAAATGTCTATCTATTCATGCTAGAATTGTATTAACCAGAAACTTGGTACATGTGTGAATACATAGACAAACAGAGTGTCCCTAGTATGCCTCTACTTGACTAGCTCGTTAATCAAAGATGGTTAAGTTTCCTAGCCATAGACATGTGTTGTCATTTGATGAACGGGATAACATCATTAGAGAATGATGTGATGGACAAGACCCATCCGTTAGCTTAGCACTATGATCGTTTAGTTTATTGCTATTGCTTTTTTTCATGACTTATAAATGTTCCTATGACTATGAGATTATGCAACTCCCGAATACCGGAAGAACACTTAGTGTGCTATCAAACGTCACAACGTAACTGGGTGATTATAAAGATGCTCTACAGGTGTCTCTGATGGTGTTTATTGAGTTGGCATAGATCGAGATTAGGATTTGTCACTCCGTGTTTCAAAGTGGTATCTCTGCGCCCTCTCGGTAATGCACATCACTATAAGCCTTGCAAGCAATGTGACTAATGAGTTAGTTACCGGATGATGCATTACAGAACGACTAAAGAGACTTGTCAGTAACGAGATTGAACTAGGTATGATGATACCGACGATCGAATCTCGGGCAAGCAACATACCGATGACAAAGGGAACAACGTATGTTGTTGTGCGGTTTGACCGATAAAGATCTTCGTAGAATATGTAGGAACCAATATGAGCATCCAGGTTCCGCTATGGGTTATTTACTAGAGATGTGTCTCGGTCATGTCTACATAGTTCTCGAACCCGTAGTGTCCGCACGCTTAACGTTCGATGACGATTTGTATGAGTTATGTGATTTGATGTACCGAAGTTTGTTCGGAGTCTCGGATGAGATCACGGACAAGACGAGGAGTCTCGAAATGGTCGAGACATAAAGATTGATATATTGGAAGGTTATGTTTGGACACCGGAATGGTTTCGGATAGGTTCGGGCATTTACCGAAGTACCGGGGGGTTACCGGAACCCCCCCGGGGGTTAATGGGCCTTCATGGGCCCTAGTGGAAGAGAGGAGGCGGCGGCTAGGTGGAGGCGCCCCCCCAAGCCCAATCCGAATTGGACTAGGGTTGGGGGCGGCCCCCCTTTCCTTCTCTCCTCCTCCTCTTTCCCCCCCTTCTCCTTGTGGGAATAGGAAAGGGGGGAGGGCGAATCCTACTTGGACCGGGAGTGCAAGTAGGACCCCCCCTTGGCGCGCCACACCTTGGCCGGCCTCCTCCTCCCCTCCTTTATATACATGGGAGGGGGCACCCCAAACGTACACCAAAGTTTCTCTTAGCCGTGTGCGGCGCCCCCTCCACAGTTACACACCTCGGTCATATCATCATAGTGCTTAGGTGAAGCCTTGCGCCGGTAAACTTCATCATCACCGTCGCCACGCCGTCATGCTGGCGGAACTCTCCCTCGGCCTCAACTGAATCAAGAGTTCGAGGGACATCACCGAGCTGAACGTGTGCAGATCGCGGAGGTGTCATACGTTCGGTACTTGGATCGGTTGGATCGCGAAGATGTTCGACTACATCAACCGCGTTACTAAACGCTTCCGCTTTCGGTCTATGAGGGTACGTGGACACACTCTCCCCGCTCGTTGCTATGCATCTTCTAGATAGATCTTGCGTGATCGTAGGCAAAAAAATTGAAATACTGCGTTCCCCAACAGTGGCATCCGAGCCAGGTCTATGCGTAGATGTTATATGCACGAGTAGAACACAATGAGTTGTGGGCGATAATAGTCATACTGCTTACCAGCAATGTCTTACTTTGATTCGGCGGTATTGTTGGATGAAGTGGCCCAGACCGACATTACATGACCGCGTTCATGAGACTGGTTCTACCGACGTGCTTCGCACAAAGGTGGCTAGTGCGTGTCTGTTTCTCCAGCTTTAGTTGAATCTAGTTTGACTACGCCCGGTCCTTGTTCAAGGTTAAAACAACACACTTGACGAAAAATCATTGTGGTTTTGATGCGTAGGTAAGAATGGTTCTTGCTAGAAGCCCGTAGCAGCCACGTAAAACTTGCAACAACAAAGTAGAGGACGTCTAACTTGTTTTTGCAGGGCTTGCTGTGATGTGATATGGTCAAGACGTGATGATATATAAATTGTTGTATGAGATGATCATGTTTTGTAACAGTTATCGGCAACTGGCATGAGCCATATGGTTGTCGCTTTATTCTATGAAATGCAATCGCCATGTAATTGCGTTACTTTATCACTAAGCGGTAGAGATAGTCGTAGAAGCAATAGTTGGAGAGACGACAATGATGCTTCGGTGGTGATCAAGGTTTCAAGCCGGTGACGACAGTGATCATGACGGTGCTTTGGAGATGGAGATCAAAGGCACAAGATGATGATGGTCATATCATATCACTTATTTGATTGCATGTGATGTTTATCCTTTATGCTTCTTATTTTGCTTAGTACGGCGGTAGCATTATAAGATGATCTCTCACTAAATTTCAAGGTATAAGTGTTCTCCCTGAGTATGCACCGTTGCTACAGTTCGTCGTGCCGAGACACCACGTGATGATCAGGTGTGATAAGCTCTACGTTCACATACAATGGGTGCAGGCAAGTTTTGCACACGTAGAATACTCGAGTTAAACTTGACGAGCCTAGCATATGCAGATATGGCCTCGGAACACTGAGACCGAAAGGTCGAGCGTGAATCATATAGTATATATGATCAACATAGTGATGTTCACCATTGAAAACTACTCCATCTCACGTGATGATCGGACATGGTTTAGTTGATATGGATCACGTGATCATTTAGATGACTAGAGGGATGTCTACCTAAGTGGGAGTTCTTAAGTAATATGATTAATTGAACTTTAATTTATCATGAACTTGGTACCTGATAGTATTTTGCATGTCTATGTTGTTGTAGATAAATGGCCCGCGCTACTGTTCCTTTGAATTTTTAATGCGTTCCTAGAGAAAGCTAAGTTGAAAGATGATGGTAGCAACTACACGGACTGGGTCCGTAACTTGAGGATTATCCTCATTGCTGCACAGAAGAATTACGTCCTGGAAGCACCGCTAGGTGCAAGACCCACTGCAGGAGCAACGCCAGACGTTATGAACGCCTGGCAGAGCAAAGCTGATGACTACTCGATAGTTCAGTGTGCCATGCTTTACGGCTTAGAACGGGACTTCAACGATGTTTTGAACGTCATGGAGCATATAAGATGTTCCAGGAGTTGAAGTTAATATTACAAGCAAATGCCCGGATTGAGAGATATGAAGTCTCCAATAAGTTCTACAGCTGCAAAATGGCGGAGAATAGTTCTGTCAGTGAACATATACTCAGAATGTCCGGGTACCACAACCACATGACTTAGCTGGGAGTTAATCTTCCTGTTCATAGTGTCATTGACAGAGTTCTTCAATCACTGCCACCAAGCTACAAAAGCTTCGTGATGAACTATAATATGCAAGGGATGGATAAGACAATTCCTGAGCTCTTCGTAATGCTAAAGGCTGTGGAGGTAGAAATCAAGAAGGAGCATCAAGTGCTGATTGTTAACAAGACCACTAGTTTCAAGAAGAAGGGCAAAGGGAAGAAGGGGAACTTCAAGAAGAACGGCAAGCAAGTTGCTGCTCAAGTGAAGAAGCCCAAGTCTGGACCTAAGCCTGAGACTAAGTGCTTCTACTGTAAAGGGACTGGTCACTGGAAACGGAACCGCCCCAAGTATTTGGCGGATAAGAAGGATGGCAAAGTGAAAGGTATATTTTATATACATGTTATTGATGTGTACCTTACTAATGCTCGTAGTAGCGCCTGGGTATTTGATACTGGTTCTATTGCTCATATTTGCAACTCAAAACAGGGGCTATGGATTATGTGAAGATTGGCTAAGGACAAGGTGACGATGCGCGTGGGAAATGGTTCCAAA
Organism: Triticum aestivum; assembly: GCF_018294505.1. Lineage (NCBI taxonomy): Eukaryota > Viridiplantae > Streptophyta > Magnoliopsida > Poales > Poaceae > Triticum > Triticum aestivum. Next base: position 272,358,515 of record NC_057808.1, read on the forward strand.
GTCGATGTGATCGCGGTCGGCACGCTACCTCTACATCTACCTTCGGGAGTAGTTTTAGACCTGAATAATTGTTATTTGGTGCCAGCGTTAAGCATGAACATTATATCTGGATCTTGTTTGATGCGAGACGGTCATTCATTTAAATTAGAGAATAATGGTTGTTCTATTTATATGAGTAATATCTTTTATGGTCATGCACCCTTGATGAGTGGTCTATTTTTATTAAATCTCGATAGTAGTGATACACATATTCATAGTATTGAAGCCAAAAGATACAAGTTTAATAATGATAGTGCAACTTATTTGTGGCACTGTCATTTAGGTCATATTGGTGCAAAGCGCATGAAGAAACTCCATGCTAATGGGCTTTTGGAATCACTTGATTATGAATAACTTGATGGTTGCAAACCATGCCTCATGGGCAAGATGACTAAGACTCCGTTCTCTGGAACAATGGAGCGAGCAACAGACTTATTGGAAATAATACATACTAATGTATGCGGTCCGATGAGTGTTGATTCTCGCGATGGGTAACGTTATTTTCTGACCTTCACAGATGATTTGATTAGATATGGGTATATCTACTTGATGAAACATAAGTTTGAAACATTTGAAAAGTTCAAAGAATTTCAGAGTGAAGTGGAAACATAACTCCTTCTCTAGAACGGAGTCGAGCTTTGTAGATAGTTTCCACTTCACTCTAAAATTCTTTGAGATTTTCAAATGTTTCATACTTATGCTTCATTAAGTAGATATACCCATATCTGCTCAAATCATCTGTGAAGGTCAGAAAATAATGATACCCGGCGCGAGCCTCAACACTCATCGGACCGCATACATCAGTATGTATTATTTCCAATAAGTCAGTGGCTCACTCCATTGTTCTGGAGAACGGAGTCTTAGTCAACTTGCCCATGAAGATAGTAACACTACTATCAGCGTCCGTCTTCCTCTTGAAGATCCATTTATTCTCAATGGCTTGCCGATCATTGCGCAAGTCCACCAAAGTCCGCACTTTGTTCTCATACATGGATTCTATCTCAGATTTCATGGCCTCAAGCCATCTGTCGGAATCTGGGCTCATCATTGCTTCCTCATAGTTCATAGGTTCATCATGGTCTAGTAACATGACTTCCAGAACAGGATTACCGTACCACTCTGGTGCGGATTGTACTCTGGTTGACCTACAAGGTTCGGTAGTAACTTGATCTGAAGTTTCATGATCACCATCATTAACTTCCTCACTAATTGGTGTAGGCATCACTTGAACTGATTTATGTGATGAACCATTTTCCAATTCGAGAGAAGGTACAACTACCTCATCAAGTTCTACTTTCCTCCCACTCACTTCTTTCGAGAGAAACTCCTTCTCTAGAAAGGATCCGTTCTTAGCAACGAATATCTTGCCTTCGGATCTGTGATAGAAGGTGTACCCAACAGTCTCCTTTGGTTATCCTATGAAGACACATTTCCCCGATTTGGGTTCGAGCTTATCAGGTTGAAGCTTTTTCACATAAGCATCGCAGCCCCAAACTTTAAGAAACGACAACTTAGGTTTCTTGCCAAACCATAGTTCATATGGTGTCGTCTCAACGGATTTAGATGGTGCCCTATTTAACGTGAATGCATCTGTCTCTAATGCATAACCCCAAAACGATATTTGTAAATCGGTAAGAGACATCATAGATCGCACCATATCTAATAAAGCACGGTTATGATGTTCGGACACACCATTACACTGTGGTGTTCCAGGTGGCGTGAGTTGTGAAACTATTCCACATTGTTTTAAATGAAGGCCAAACTCGTAACTCAAATATTTGCCTCCGCGATCAGATCGTAGAAACTTTATTTTCTTGTTATGATGATTTTCCACTTCACTCTGAAATTCTTTGAACTTTCAAATGTTTCAGATTTGTGTTTCATTAAGTCAATATACCCATATCTGCTCAAATCATCTGTGAAGGTCAGAAAATAACGATACCCGCCGCGAGCCTCAACACTCATCAGACCGCATACATTGGTATGTATTATTTCTAATAAGTCAGTAGATCGATCCATTGTTCCGGAGAACGGAGTCTTAGTCATCTTGCCCATGAGGCATGGTTCGCAAGCATCAAGTGATTGATAATCAAGTGATTCCAAAGCCCACCAGCATGGAGTTTCTTCATGCGCTTTACACCAATATGACCTAAACGGCAGTGCCACAAATAAGTTGCACTATCATTATCAACTTTGTATCTTTTGGCATCAATATTATGAATATGTGTATCACTACAATAGAGATTCAATAAACCATTCACCTTGGGTGTATGACCATATAAGGTTTTATTCATGTAAACAGAGTAACAATTATTCTTTGACTTAAATGAATAACCGTATTGCAATAAACATGATCCAACCATTTTATGCTCAACGCAAACACCAAATAACATTTATCTTAGGTTCAACACTAATCCCGAAGGTAAAGGTAGTGTGCGATGGTGATCTTATCAACCCTGGAATCACTTCCAACACATATCGTCACCTCGCCCTCAACTAGTCTCTACTCATTTTGTAACTCCTGTTTCAAGTTACTAATCATAGCAACCGAATCAGTATCAAATACCCAGGGGCTACTATGAACACTAGTAAAGTACACATCCCCAATCAATAACATGTATATCATATATACTTTTGTTCACTTTGCCATCCTTCTTATCCGCCAAGTATTTGGGTAGTTCCACTTCCAATGACCATTTCCTTTGCAGTAGAAGCACTCAGTTCCAGGTTTGGGTCTAGCTTTGGGCTTCTTCACGGGAGTAGCAACTTGCTTGCTATTCTTCTTGAAGTTCCCTTTCTTTCCCTTGCCACTTTTCTTGAAACTAGTGGTCTTGTTAACCATCAACATTTGATGCTTTTCTTGATTTCTACCTTCGCCAATTTCAGCATCACGAAGAGCTCGGGAATCGTTTTCATCATATTGCATATTATAGTTCATCACGAAGTTCTAGTAACTTGGTGATAGTGACTAGAGAACTCTATCAATCACTATCTTATCTGGAAGATTAACTCCCACTTGATTCAAACGATTGTAGTACCCACACAATCTGAGCACATGATCACTAGCTTGAGCTATTCTCCTCCATCTTGTAGGCAAAGTACTTGTCAAAGGTCTCATACCTCTAGACATGGGCATGAGTCTGAAATACCAATTTCAACTCTTGGAACATCTCATGTGCTCCGTGGCATTCAAAACATTTTTGAAGTCCCGGGTCTAAGCCGTAAAGCATGGTGCACTAAACTATCAAGTAGTCATCATACCGAGCTTTGTCAAACGTTCATAATGTCTGCTCCTGCAATAGGTCTGTCACTTAGCGGTGCATCAAGGAGATAATTCTTCTGTGCAGCAACGAGGATAAACCTCAAATCACGGATCCTGTCCGCATCATTGCTACTACCATCTTTCAACTTATTTTTCTCTAGGAACATATCAAAAAAACGGGGAGCTACATCGCAAGCTATTGATCTACAACATAGATACGCAAATACTATCAGGACTAAGTTCATGGTAAATTAAAGTTCAATTAATCATATTACTTAAGAACTCCCACTTAGATAGACATCCCTCTAGTCATCTAAATGATCACGTGATCCATATCAACTAAACCATGTCCGATCATCACGTGAGATGGAGTAGCTTTCAATGGTGAACATCACTATGTTGATCATATCTACTATATGATTCACGTTCGACCTTTCGGTCCCAGTGTTCCAAGGCCATATCTGCATATGATAGGCTCGTCAAGTTTAACCCGAGTATTCTGCATGTGCAAAACTGGCTTGCACCCGTTGTATGTGAACGTAGAGCTTATCCCACCCGATCATCACGTGGTGTCTCAGCACGAAGAACTGTCGCAACGGTGCATACTCAGGGAGAACACTTATACCTTGAAACTTTGTGAGAGGTCATCTTATAATGCTACCGCCGTACTAAGCAAAATAAGATGCATAAAGGATAAACATCACATGCAATCAATATAAGTGATATGATATGGCCATCATCATCTTGTGCCTTTGATCTCCATCTCCAAAGCACCGTCATGATCACCATCGTCACCGGCTTGACACCTTGATCTCCATCGTAGCATCGTTGTCGTCTCGCCAACTATTGCTTCTACGACTATCACTACCACTTAGTGATAAAGTAAAGCAATTACATGGTGATTGCATTTCATACAATAAAGCGACAACCATATGGCTCCTGCCAGTTGCCGATAACTGTTACAAAATATGATCATCTCATACAACAATAAAATATCATCACGTCTTGACCATATCACATCACAACATGCCCTGCAAAAACAAGTTAGACGTCCTCTACTTTGTTGTTGCAAGTTTTACGTGGCTGCTACGGGCTTCTAGCAAGAACCGTTCTTACCTACACATCAAAACCACAATGATTTTTCGTCAAGTGTGATGTTTTAACCTTCAACAAGGACCGGGCGTAGTCAAACTCGATTCAACTAAAGCTGGAGAAACAGACACCCACTAGCCACCTGTGTGCGAAACACGGCGGTAGAACCAGTCTCATGAACGCGGTCATGTAATGTCGGTCTGGGCTGCTTCATCCAACAATACCGCCGAATCAATGTATGAAATGTTGGTAAGCAGGATGACTATTATTGCCCACAACTCATTGTGTTCTACTCGTGCATATAACATCTATGCGTAGACCTGGCTTGGATGCCACTGTTGGGGAATGCAGTATTTCAAAAAATTTACCTATGATCACGCAAGATCTATCTAGGAGATGCATATCAAGGAGCGGGGAGAGTGTGTCCACGTACCCTCGTAGACCTAAAGCAGAAGCGTTTAGTAACGCGGTTGATGTTGTCGAACGTCTTCATGATGCAACCAATCCAAGTACCGAACGTACGACACCTCCGTGTTCAGCACACGTTCAGCACGATGACGCCCCTCGAGCTCTTGATCCAGTTGAGGACGAGGGAGAGTTCTGTCAGCATGACGGCGTGGCGACTGTGATGATGAAGTTACCGGTGCAGGGCTTCGCCTAAGCACTACGACGATATGACCGAGGTGTTAACTGTGGAGGGGGGGCGCACACGGCTAGGAACAATTGATGTGTGTTCTAGGGGTGCCCTCCCCACGTATATAAAGGAGGGAGAGGGAGGGAGGCAGCCTAGGGAACGCCCAAGTAGGAGGAATCCTACTTGGGCCCCTAGTCCAATTCGCCCCCCCTACCATATTTGGACAAGGGGGAAAGGAAGGAGGGGGAGGGGAAGGAAGTAGGAGTCCTACTTCATAGTCTCCTTTTCCTCCTCTCCTTTCCCTTTCTCCCCACGTGGCTGGCCCTATAGGGGGCGCACCAGCCCCTTGTGGGCTGGTGTGTTCCCTTACTTGGCCCATTAAGCCCATATCTTTGCCCGGGGTTGCCCGGAACCCCTTCCGGTGACCCGGTATCACCCAAAACACTTCCGGAGTCCAAATACCATTGTCCTATATATGAATCTTTACCTCTCCACCATTTCGAGACCCCTCATCATGTCCGTGATCTCATCCGGGACTCCGAACAAACTTTGGTCATCAAATCACATAACTCATAATACAAGTCGTCATCGAACGTTAAGCGTGCGGACCCTACGGGTTCGAGAACTATGTACACATGACCGAGACACATCTCCGGTCAATAAACAATAGCGGAAGCTGGATGCTCATATTGGCTCCTAGATATTCTATGAAGATCATTATCGGTCAAACCGCATAACAACATACGTTGTTCCCTTTGTCATCGGTATGTTACTTGCCCGAGATTCGATCGTCGGTATCATCATACCTAGTTCAATCTCGTTACCGGAGAGTCTCTTTACTCGTTCCGTAATGTATCATCCTGTGACTAACTAATTATCCACATTGCTTGCAAGGCTTATAGTGATGTGCATTACCGAGAGGGCCCAGAGATACCTCTCCGATACACAGAGTGACAAATCCTAATCTCGATCTATGCCAACCCAACAAACACCTTCGGAGACATCTGTAGAGCATCTTTATAATCACCCAGTTACGTTGTGACGTTTGATAGCACACAAGGTGTTCCTCCGGTATTCGGGAGTTGCATAATCTCATAGTCAGAGGAACATGTATAAGTCATGAAGAAAGCAATAGCAATAAAACTCAATGATCATAATGCTAAGCTAACGGATGGGTCTTGTCCATCACATCATTCTCTAATGATGTGATCCCATTGATCAAATGACAACACATGTCTATGGCCAGGAAACTTAACCATCTTTGATTAACGAGCTAGTCTAGTAGAGGCATACTAGGGACACTCTGTTTGTCTATGTATTCACACGTGTACTAAGTTTCCGGTTAATACAATTCTAGCATGAATAATAAAAATTTATCATGATATAAGGAAATATAAATAACAACTTTATTATTGCCTCTAGGGCATATTTCCTTCAGTTTAGTTTATTGTTATTGCTTTCTTCATGACTTATACATGTTCCTATGACTATGAGATTATGCAACTCCCGAATACCGGAGGAACACTTAGTGTGCTATCAAATGTCACAATGTAAATGGGTGATTATAAAGATGCTCTACAGGTGTCTCCGATGGTGTTTTGAGTTGGCATAGATCGAGATTATGATTTGTCACTCCGTGTTTCGGAGAGGTATCTCTGGGCCCTCTCGGTAATGCACATCACTATAAGCCTTGCAAGCAATGTGACTAATGAGTTAGTTACGGGATGATGCATTACGGAACGAGTAAAGAAACTTGTCATTAATGAGATTGAACTAGGTATGATGCTATCAACGATCGAATCTCTGGCAAGTAACATACCGATGACAAAGGGAACAACGTATGTTGTTATGCGGTTCGACCAATAAAGATCTTCGTAGAATATGTAGGAACCAATATGAGCATCCAGGTTATGCTATTGGTTATTGACTAGAGCTGTGTCTCGGTCATGTCTACATAGTTCTCGAACCCGTAGGGTCCACACACTTAACGTTCGATGACGGTTTGTATTATGAGATATGTGATTTGATGTACCGAAGTTTGTTCGGAGTCCCGGATGAGATCACGGACATGACGAGGAGTCTCGAAATGGTCGAGACATAAAGATTGATATATTAGAAGGTTATGTTTGGACACCGGAATTGGTTCGGATAGGTTCGGGCATTTACCGGAGTACCGGGGGGTTACCGGAACCCCCCGGGGGTTAATGGGCCTTCATGGGCCATAGTGGAAGAGAGGAGGCGGCGGCCAAGTGGAGGCGCGCCCCTCCAAGTCCAATCCGGATTGGACTAGGGTTGGGGGGGGCGGCCCCCCTTTCCTTCTCTCCTCCTCCTCTTTCCCCCTTCTCCTTGTGGGAATAGGAAAGGGGGGGTGAATCCTACTTGAATCAGGAGTCCAAGTAGGACTTCCCCCCTTGGCGCGCCACACCTTGGCCGACCTCCTCCTTTCCTCCTCCTTTATATACGTGGGAGGGGGCACCCCAAAGGTGCACCAAAGTTTCTCTTAGTCGTGTGCGGTGCCGCCCTCCACAGTTACACACCTCGGTCATATCGTCGTAGTGCTTAGGCGAAGCCCTGCGCCGGTAAACTTCATCATCACTGTCGCCATGTCATCGTGCTGACAGAACTCTCCCTCGGCCTTAACTGGATCAAGAGTTCGAGGGACGTCACCGAGATGAACGTGTGCAGATCGTGGAGGTGTCATACGTTCGGTACTTGGATCGGTTGGATCGCGAAGACGCTCGACTACATCACACTACAAAAAAAGACACTTCCGTGACATTTTGGGCCGAACAATTTTTTTTCTGTCATGCTTGTGACACTTCTATGACGATAATTGTGACAAAACCCGGTATCATCATAGATGTGGTGGGCTCCTACTTCTATGACAAAAAATCATGACAGAAAATTGGCTTTTCGTCCTGGGAGGGCCGGAGACACAGCTGCATGACATTCTTTGGGCCGTCCATGACGAAAAAACAGTGGTAGAAGCGAGGGCGAGGAAAATATCGGGGGAGTTCCCGGTTACGGTGGGTGGTCGGGGGCCGAGCGATGCGCATTTCTCTCGTACGTACACGCGTGTGTGCGAGGCGTTGCGCTCTAACTGAACCCGAGCGAGGCGTTGGGCTCTAACTGAACCCGAGCGATTGCACTGTAGGCTATGCGTTACTGAACCCGAGCGATCGATCGATCCCTTGCTGTTAACTGAACCCGAGTGATTCCTTCGCTACCGCTGCTAACTGAAGCCGATCGATGCTGCCTTTGGATGAAAAGTGGAGCATTGTTGGGGGGGGGGGTTGGATGAACAGTTCCCGATGGGGGTTGGATGAACAGGACCCCGTGGTAGTAGAGGTCGTTGCCGCTGGATGAACAGGACCCCGATCGATCGTGCCGGTTGGGGGTGGATGAACAGGACCCTGTGGAGGGCTGGATGAACAGGACAACCCCGTGGAGGGTTGGTTGAACAGTAGCCGGTGGAGGGCTGGATGAACAGTGGCCCGTGGAGGGGTGGTTGAACAGGACCCCGTGGAGAGGGCTGGTTGAACAGTAGCCGGTGGAGGAGAGCGCGGTGGAGGCTGGATGAACAAGAGCCCGTGGATGAACAGTCGCAGGTGGAGGCTGGAGGAGGTCGATGGTGGATGAACAGTAGCCCGTGGAGGCAGTCGACGGTGGAGATGAACAGTATCGTGTGGAGTCCCGTTTTGCGGTACGCCACACCCCTCTCGATGAACAGGACCCCCGTTTCGACCGTAGCGCTCCAACACAAGTCCGTTTCCTCCGTTTTGCAGTACGCCACACCCCTCCCGATCAACAGGACCCCGTTTCGACCAAGAGAAGTCCGTTTCCACCATTTTGCGGTGCGCCAAACCCCTCCCAATGAACAAGATCCCGTTTCGATCGTGGCCGGTCGAACACAAGGCTGTTTCCTCCGTTCTACGATACGCCAGGCCTCGTTTCCATTGGTTGTTCCGTCCAAGCCGGTTGGCTCCCGATGAACACGACGACGCATTCCACTCTGACCCAGCCGGTTGGCTCCCCATGAACACGTCGACGACGCAGTTTCTCCGTTTCGACCCAGCCATGTACACGAGCCCTGGCCGTACGTATGCGCGAGTAGGCGTTAGAGACCCGGCCCGTATGTATGTACGTGGCCGTATTTTCTTTCTTGCACCCTGGCCGTTGTACGTACGTGTACATGCTACGTGTGCGCCTCTACTACGACACGTGCGCGCCTCTACATCGACCAGTATGTACGTACACATTCGCGACTAGAATGACAACGCTACGTATGCTTCGACCAGGTGGGTCCCGACTGTGAGGCACTTCCTTCCGTGCGAAGATGTAGCTGGTGGGTCCCAGCAGTCAGGGGGGACGGTTTTTTTCGTGAAATACGGTGGCCCGTCTGGTAGGTCCCTGCCGTCAGGTGGAGGAATCATTATTTTGCGCGTAATAAGGAGGCACTTCCTTGCTGCGGTCGTGGACCCAGCTGTCAGCCTCTCCACGTACAGTACTCTTCCAATGGAAGTCGTTCCTTGACCATGTTTACCACGCCGCACCGAGAGCACCAGGGCGGTGGACGACGGCGAGGCCTAGGAAGGGGACGACGCGGAGCCGGGGAAGACGCGGCAGTGAATGCCCACGCGGAGAGGAGTATGATGGTTCACTGGTTTGGCTGCTGTGTGAGGTTGCCGTCGCCGCAGAATAACAGGGGGTGTGGGTGAGTAGAGGGATGGCCTGGCCAGTGGTGGGAGTAGTAGGGGGCGGTGAGGCCTCCGCGGCAGCACAGCCGGCCACGGGAGGCAGGAGCAGGCGACACGACCGGCGCTGCTTTGGGCGGCTGGAGCAAGAAGACCAGAGGTTGAAGAAGCACTATGGCCGTTGGATGGACATCGTACAGTCACTAGAGCTAGAAACGTTCACATTGACTAAGTTGACCAAACCCTCCGTCCGCGTCAACTAAGTAGGCCCACAAGTCAGCCTCCCATATGGTGGGTCCCAGCTAGCAGGGGGGTATTCATTTTTTTGTGCGTAATAAGGAAGCATTTCCTTGCGTGCAAAGATATAGCTGGTGGGTCCGAGCTGTCAGCGGCAGGAACATTTTTTTCACGAAATACAAGGGCCCTTCCGGTGGGTCCCAGCTGTCAGGTGGAGGAATCATTATTTTGCGCGTAATAAGGAGGCATTTCATTGCGTGCAGCCGTGGACCCAGCCGTCAGCCTCTCCACGTACAGTCCACTTCAGATGCATGTCGTTCGTTGACCACGTTGACCACGCCGCGCCGAGAGCACCAGGGTTGTGGACGACGACGAGGCCTAGGAAGGGAATGACACGGAGCCAGGGAAGACTCGGCAGTTGTTTCCCGCGCGGAGGGGAGTACGAGGGTTTACTGGTTCGCCTACCGTCGCCGGAGAATAACAGCAGGTGTGGGTGAGTAGAGGGATGGCTAGGCCAGCGATGGGAGTACGATGGGGCGGTGAGGCCTGCGCGGCAGCACAGCCGGCCACTGGAGGAGGGAGCAGGCAGTCCCGCCTTCGCTTGTTTGAGTGGCTGGAGCAGGAAGAGCAAAGATTGAAGAAGCACGACGGCCGTTGGATGGACATCCAACAGTCACTACTTGTGCGTCAACCTTTTTTTAGGAAAGTCTCAAATCTGTGGAAAACAGCATACAACACATCTGCCATTATTTCTAATAATTTCCAGCCCATTTGCTAATTCTTCAGGTTTTTTTGAGCCCATATTGTTTTTGTTAGCGTTACAGCCCATATTGTGGCCACGGTAAAAAAATTATATGAAATTTTGCATATTTTGGTGCGGTCCGAACTGTTTTTAATCCCAAAATTTTGAGTCACATTCAAACTAATTTTAGAAGTAAATGTATATCAATATAAAATCCAACAAATTGTCCATGCATAAAAATCAATGCAATTTAAAATCTCAAAATGAAAAAAAGATTGAAACTAATTGCCGGTTTGATGTGTTTTAAAAATGTACATCCCATTTCTCATTACTGATAGGCCATTTTCTCGGCCAGCCGAATGAAGCTCTCCTCGTCTTGAAAGATTTGCAGCTCAACAAGCCTAACAAAGCGACTTACTTGACAAATCACAAAAAACTGGGCTAGCCATTTTCAGAAAGAAAACAAAACTACTGGCTGGTCTGTGGTAAACATAAAAGAAAAGGCTGTCCAGACAGGCCAGAGTGCCCCGCACAGCCCAGTTGACACCCTGCTTCCGTCTCAAAAACAAATTAGATAAATGCCACTCCAATTATGGCGATTCATAAAAATGCCACTACAATTTCCAAACTTTTAAAAACGCCACTGCAAGTTTTGCAAACTTTGAAAAACTCCACTGCAGTTTTTGCAAACTTTGAAAAAAAACCCACTCCAGACTTCAAAAAATGCCACTGGAAATGGCATGAAATGGCATTTTTCGAAGTTTGGAAATTGCAGTGGCATTTCTCGGAATCATCAGATTTGGAGTGGCATTTATCAAATTAACCCAAAACAAAAATAACTGGGCGAGCTGCTGGGTCCCTGGTGTCAGCCGCTCGTTGTGCAATTCTCTCGTTTATTGACTGCGTTGACAATGGCATGGGACCCAGATGTCATAAATCCATTAGGAGGAGCCATTTTTTTATTGGCTTGAAATAAGGAGGCACTTGCTTGCGTACTGCCATGACCTTGGTGGGTCCCTGCTGTCATCCTCTCCATGAACAATCATCTCCTAATTGTGTACGCGTCAACCTGGTAGGCCCACAAGTCAGCCTCTAAACCCGTGGCGGACAAATACAACCCATTTAAAAAAATAACAGCCCATTTCATACATTCAAACGGAAAGTTCAACATTCAGAGCAAAGTAACAGGTCTGATCCAGATATAGAGTACTGAACTTCCACGTTGACAACCATCATAGCCAAGTTAACTATCTACTCCCACTAATACTCTAGTAGTGTAAAAATACTAACTTACTCTTAGCTAACTAAACGATGCCGGCCGCCATCTGCGGTACATGCTAAACGCCGGCACCGGCGTCCTCCGCCTCGCCTCGGACTTTCCAGAGGCGCGATGGGGCGCGTTGCTCGCGCGTGTTGGCCCTTTCCATGTTGGCGTGGTCCGCCGAAGCTTCGGCTTCTAAGCGGGAAACCCACTTGACGAGCTGGTAGTAAAATTCGGCGTCGCGAACGCATGCGTGCCCGACAGCCTCCAAGGCTATTTGTCGGGCGCTGGCCTCCACGTAGTCGGCCCAGTTGCGGGCGCTCTGCTCGCGACTCAGAGCATCGGTGCGCTGCTGCTCCATGTCCCGCTGGCGGCGCATATCGGCGATACGCTGGTCCTCCGCCAGGCGGTCGCGCTCCAAAAAACTCCTCATACTCCGCATTGCCATCTAAAGACCGATATAATGCCTCCTCCCTCCGTCTTCCTTCCGGTGAAAAACCGGACACTAGTTCCGGCGGTGACCGCCTCTAGCATCGCCTATCGCGGACGGGTGGGGGCATGGAGGACGTGGCGAGAGCGAGGATAAGTGGCGAGTGACGTCGGGCCGGTGAGGGCTTATGAGGATAGGGCGAGTTGGGTGATGGTGCCACCGGAGAAGGCCGGGAAATAGTAATTATATGCGGAAGGTAGGCAAACCAGCGTGTTGCGGGAAATGCGATGGTCATCGCGGTCATCGGAATTCAATGCATAAGCAGGCATGGCTTAGCGTGCCAGCTTGCCGTGGAAAACTAGAAAAACTGACCCGTCCCGTCAGTGGTGCGTCCCGTCCGTGCTAGGTCGCACGCCGACATGACGATCAAACGAGCGCACTCAAATCATCCAGATGTGGTACTCCTCCTTGTCAAAAATGATTCCACCACTCATCATCTACCTTGGTTGGTGAGAATTTTGAATTAAGCCCTGCAAACCGGAAAGGAGGTAGTACGTGCGTGATCCGCTACTTATTCGTGTAGGATCGAGTAGGTCGTATTTTGAATTGAGCCCTGCAAAGCGGAAAGGAGGTAGTACGTGTGTGATCTGCTATTTATCCGTGTAGGATCGAGTAGGTCGGATAGTGTACGTGTAGGATCGAGTAGGTCAGATGGTGTACATGTAGTATCGCATTAGCTGATGAACATTCGCTGGGAGATAAGGCATTTGCGAATGTTTTTGCTGGCAGTTTCTTCAGATTCGCATGGCATTTTCTTCCGAGCAGCTTGTCAGTTTCTTCAGAGGTAGGCATTTTTATTCAAAAAACTGCCACTTCGGATCTTGCGTCGCAACTAAAACTGCCAGGAGCGCATTAGTAGGCTAGCTAGTGATTGATCAGTAACTTGTAAACACTGAGCGAACAGAAATAAGGAACTGTTAGTAACTTGTAAACACTGAGAACACAGAAATAAGGATCATGTTGTGCACAGCAGTAAGAGCCGATCCGTTCAAAATGTTCACACAAGACTCACAAGCCTGGCATTGTAATATGTTCACATTAGTAGCCCAAATTCAAAACCAACTAGTATGATTCCCATACATAAGATCAACATGTTGCTGCATCTCAATGATTCACAGATCATATATAAATATGTAGCTCCAAAAGCAAAGATCTAGAAAAAACATCTGTTCTTCCTACTAACATGGATGCTTCTCTTGGCCAACATTCAGTACAAAATGAAAGACAAATTTGTTTGCGAAGTCTACAATTCCTCTTGCAAACGTAAGTGGTTTCACCAACAGCTGGAACCATGAGAATGAACCACACATGATGGAGGAACATCCGCTGCAATATGATTTGGTCTTCTCTCGATCACACGGCGAGACTATTTTCGGAATACAAACTTTAACTTAGGCAAAATGATGCCCATTGTATAATAACACCATAGCAATGAAGCACCTAGTGTTGGCCAATAAATAGTACAGTACTACTTTTCTGCAGTCCATGAAGTGACTATCCAATCTTTCTGTGTCTATTTTCAAATGGCACTGCATGCAGTGACTATACTATTCTCTTGTGCAATTCAACCAAAATTGCGGTCACTTTGTGTGTTTCCCAAATAGCAACGGGTAGACATCTTTGTCTGCACAAATATCAAGCAGCTAGTAAACATATACCCCACCTTGTATTTTCGGTTTAAACATGTCTCTTCCGCTTAGCATCTGTCATGTTTTGCACTGGATCATGCTTTGCACAGCAGTAAGAGCCAATCCTTCGAAATGTTCACACGAGACTCACAGGCCTGGCATTGTAATATATTCACATTAGTAGCCCAAATTCAAAACCAACTAGTACGATTCCCATACATAAGATCAACATGTTAATGCATCTCAATGATTCACAGATCATATACAAATATGTAGCTCCAAAAGTGTGACAGCCTGATTTTTGGCCCTTTCTTTTTTCTTTTGTTTTTCTGAGGTTTTTGCTTGAGTTTCCTTTTTCCATGGCTATGTGGTCTGGAAACGGAAGAAGATGAACTCTTGTTTGCTTCCAGAGTGGCTTGTCATACCCAAACCCTTCCCTAGACCCTGTCATTTTCATCCTAGCCCAAATCCCGATATTCTTTTTATTGGGAATATTCCTTTTCTATTAAAGGAATAACTCAAATTGCCCTAGGTTGTGAAGCAACCTTTATTTCCATCACTCCTAAAATTCCCAAATAATTCTCATAAATTGTTTGGGTCATATCTTTCTCAAATATGGCAAAATATTTCATTTGTCATTTTTATCATCATGCTCAAATAATTCATTTCCTATTCTGCCCTAAATGGCACATTGTGAAGCAAGTGCTATTTTCCTTTTCCCAATTCACCTCAAACTCCTTGGACACCTTTTCATGTCCATATCATTGCCACATGCCAAAATGCAACCTCATTTGCCTAGTAATTATTTAATTATGATTTTCCAAAGTTTCTATCCAGAAAGAAGCTTTGTGAAGGAGGTGCAAGCTAGGCATATCCAAATGAGTTGCCATTTTGCATGATCCCTCATATCATCATATCATAGCCCTCCACCAAAGTATAGCTCATGTCATGCCTCCATGTGAGCTCATCTTCAATTCTTTGATTCTGTCCAAAATTTCAGTTTGTGAAGCAAGTATATTTTATCTTGCTCCATTATGGCTGCCAATTTTTCTAGGACTTATATTATCCATACAACCTACCTCCACCCATTTTGGGCATGGTTCATCAAGCCATTATTCCTCTAGAATTTTTGCAAGTTTCTGTCCAGAGGAGATATTTCTGAAGCAAGTACCAGTTTGGCTAGTCCAATTGGTATGAGACTTTTTGACCATCTTCATAGGACCAAATGACTCTGCCTTGCCCAATTTGAGCTCAAGTTGATGCTTCATCAGAGTGCATCATCCTAATCTAGTTTATGGACCAGTTTATGTGGTTGTTAAGCAACTACATTAAATCTTGATCCTAATCCTCTCCAAGTTACCAGGGTGAAAGTCCTTCTTACCCTAGACCTACCAGGCAACTCCATTGCTTCCAAACTCCTTCCTGTTGATCAGCAGTTCTCATCCAAGTTTACTGCAGTAAACTTCAGAGGTTAATTACCATTCAACCGGAGCTCTTTTCACCGAACTACCACATCAGTTGTAACCTCCCCTGGAAGGACTTACCACTAGACAACAAGTTCCAGCCCCTCTCCCCCTCTACATGCCAGTGCACGCGGTGACCGCGACAATGGCGTGCCTGTGCACGTGCTCTGTGTGCAGTGGCCGCGTCTAGTGACTGTTTGTCCTGGACTCCCTCCATCTCTCGTCGTCCTCGCGCTCGTGAGCATGTCCAACAGCTAGCCAGCGTCCTCACCATCCTCCTGGAGCCACTTCCCCCTCCGTCAGCTCCTCCGTCAGCGCTCGTCGCCGCGCACCCATGGGCGCACTGTGGCCGACTGAGCTTTAATGGCACTCGGCTTCTTCCTCTGCTTCTCCTTTGGCCTCCTCCTCCCCGTGAGCTCTCCTATGTGCCTCCCTTGTCGCCTGCCTCTGAGGCCATGCGCGCACGCACGCATCCGCGGCGCCGGCCACGCGTCCGCGGTGACGACAGCTCGGCACCTCACCCCGCGCCTATAAATGGCCCTCCCCGAGCTCTTCAAGCACAACACCAGCCTCAACCCACTCCAGCAAGCCTCCCTGACCTCTTCTCCGAGCTCGAGAAGCTCTCCTGCCCTCCCTCTGTCGCCATGGCCGCCGCCTCGGCCCTCCTAAATTGGAGCGAACCCGAGCCACTCCCTCGCTCCTACCACCACCAGTAGACCGCCCCACTCCGGCGACCAACCCTAGTGCCTTTCCCCCTCGCCGGAGCCACTATGGCCTCGAGTCCCATCTCCACCCGAAGCCCCCTCCGCCGGAGTGCTTGCTTCTCTCAACACCGCCCTCCTCGAGGTCCGTTCTGTCCTGGAACGGGTCGGCCTCGTCGCCCTGAGCACGTGGGTAGGTAGAGCGCCGCCTACGGTGGCCGGAAGCACTAGCGCTCGTCACCGGAGCCGCGCCCCCGCTCTGCTCCGTCGGGCACGCGCGAGGAGGAAGAAGGAGCCAGGCCAGGTGGGCCCCCTCCTTTCCCCGACCCCACCTGGCAGCCACTCATGCATGGCCCCGCCCCTGCATGTGTTGACCCGGGCGGCCAGCGTGGATAAGTGACGGGCCCCACCCCGTGGGACCACGCACGTCAGCGACCTCGCGCCCGATCCCGCCTCTGCCTAGTCAGATAAGTGGACACGTATCCTCTGCAATATGTTTTCCTGCTAAGAAAGCCTACTTTGGTTAACTGCGACTGAAAAAATGCTTCCCTTTGCAGAAAGCGTATTTCGGCCGTAGGCGCTTTCAGTTTTTCTGTATAGGCCCAGACTGAAAAATATTTCTTTATAGATGGGTCCCTGGCAGAAAAACAGCTATATCTTTTTGCTCATAACTCCAAATGAGGTGAATCTAAAGCCCATTTCTTTGTTTCGTCGAGCCCGTTCTGTTGGTATCATTTTCATTATGTTTCAACATTCTGAAAATGACGATCTTGCCCTTGCCGTTAACCAGCCCCTTTCGAGAGGGAAGTGTTTCCGGCAAATCTTTTCGCGGCTTTACCGCACTTCTTCCCGGTGCCTTCTTCACCCCCAGGCAAGCCACAATACCCACTTGCATGATAGTCATGCAATAGCCATGGTTTTCAACTTGAATATTTATTAAATGATTGCTTGTTTAAAATATGGTTATCGTTGTTTTGGTAATGCTTCTGGGTTAGTGCTTACTTGCTTGCTATGTTGTTATGCACCTGGTTATCATGCCCTGCTAGTTGCTAGTATTACTTTCACATTGCCATGCTTGATAGTAGTACATGTTGGGTTGGTCATGTTCTTCGGTGCATGACTAACGTCGGTTATGGAGTACTGTTAATATGCGTTGTTCCTTTGCTGTTAGTTGGTTAAGTGTTACTCGGTAATGTTATTTATGAGTTCTTGCATGGTATTTATGGTTGATACTAGTGGTCATGTTATACTATGAGTAGTGTTGCACTTGTAATATTTATGCTCGTCATTATGCCATGTTCAGTTTGAGATTATTCATAGTTGATATGGTGGATAGTTATGTTGCATCCCGTGCTTATGTTGATATCATGCTCATGCTTTGTATATGCATCATGTTATTTTATCATGGCTCAGCATATTGCATTCAAGTTTTACCGGATTTAATTGAACTTGAACAACTGTTGGCTGAGTCATGGTGCCACCATATCGAAACTGACCAGTGCAACCACTCTTACCTTTATGGGAAGGTCCTAACTGGGTCTATTGTTGTGCCTCTCGCCGGTGCCTCCAACGAGGGAAGGTTATGGGCACGCGCTACCCTGATCAGGTAGGCGGACATAACCTTGTGTGCCCGTTGTTGTTATTATGGATCCGGTCCCCGTGAGGGACGTTTTGGCCACGACGGTGGTCGTTGTGTCTTTGGTACACACGGGGCCACCCAGGACTAGCCCAGTGGGGAGTGAGTCGGAGTGGCCGAGAGAGTGTCATGGCAGTAGATCGGTTTTGTCGGAACGCCGTTGGTCCACCCGAATGGGAATGCGAGGCCATGGGTTCCGTATTGTGGGTACAGTGTACCAACCTCTGCAGAGTGTATATTAAATCTATCGATAGCCGCGCCCGCGAATAAGGGCCAAGTTCGTGTCGGTCACACCGTGAGTCAACAGTATTAATAATAACTTGATTAATGACAACCCCGGTTCGATGATGAGATAAGTTGGTTGTGATCGCCGGAAAGATCACCGTTTGAGACCAAGTGTTGGTCATGGTTGTGATCGCCGGAATGATCACCGTGGTATCGAGGATACCGAGTTGTTGGATATTCGTGATGTTGTGCGAGAATCATGGGTAAAGATCAAGCTCCTTGTGGTCATTTAATGATTACAACGGTATTGTTTATACCAAGCTTGATTTGATCCTGAGATGATCGTGTGACGTCCGAGGTTGGTAAGTGATGCATGTGATGGTTACGTAGTAACCCGAGCAGAATAAATAGTGCATATAGTGTCATCATGTTGCATGCTAGTATCGTCAGATTCATATGTTCATGCCATGCTCATGTTGTTCTAGCTGTATCATGTTCAAGTTGCTCATGTCATGTTGTCATGAGGATCTCATGCTAATTCCTGCTTAACCTGTAAATGCCATGCTGATGTTTGTCTTGAATGCTTCTGGTTATTGTGAGCTTGCAAGTACATTCAATGTACTGACCTGGCGTGTCATGCCAGCTTGCAGGTCGTGCCTGGATTGCTTACTTGTTTGGTATTGTTCCTGTGTTCGCGAGCTAGGATAAGTGTTCCAGCCAGAGTCCATGCGGAGTGGAGTTCACCACCGCCATCGTTGTTCCGCTGCCAGTAGTTTTTCCGCTGCTTCGAGTTGTTTTGCTGCTTGCATAGAGCAACTGAGGATGGCGTAGTGTTGCCGTGCCGATGTTATTCATTGTACTATCGGAGACCTTGTATTAATATCCATGTAATAATAGAAAGCTGGTTTGTTCTATGCTAAGCAGTGTCGTATTCCAGAAGACTTCTCCTCGATCTCTGGGCTAGAATACGGGGCGTTCCGATTTTCTCTAAGACGGGGTGCCACAGGCTTGGTATTAGAGCAGGTCTGGCTGTAGGATGCCTTAGCCCGCGCGAACATTAGAAAGCGGTAGTATAGACCCCAGTTGGTTTGTTGCAATTGATTGTTGCATTTGTTTGTCGCATAGCATGCATATAGATTATTATTTTGTCACCAACGGTTGATCTTGTGAGTGTAGGCGGCATCGTTATCGGTCCACCGCCTGCACCCTCCTTCTTAGGATGTCTGCTCTTTGGTGTTCGGCATCATCTCTGTCCGAGCAGAGCAATGCCCTGGTACCCAGAGTTCCAGACACCAATTGCAGGAGTTATGCTCAGGTATCGCATATATTTTTCCGCCACCCACCCATATTATTTCGGTGATAGACTTGTTTCTATCCCGAATCATGCCATCCATCTCATCCCTCTGGCAATCCTTACTGATCTTGGTTATCAGGAAAGGGCAATGCCAGCGAGCCTTGTTTTTCCACCACTATCCTACCCAGTCATTCTATTCTTTGGACGTGTACGAATCCCTCTCGTACGCTTGATGATGATGTGGTCGTGACTTTTGTGTCTCGCTACTTGATCGTCAAGTCCGTCCTCACCTGTGTATCCATCCAGATCCAGCCACTGTTCAGCCAGTGCTTGGTGTAGCTTCGGCTACGCCAACTCCTTCCACACATGGATATAATTTTCATGCACACCGCCACAGCATATTAGACCGTAATACCGGAGTTTCCGCGTGATTTGTGTGCTTAGGTGTGCATGCATATTATGGTGTGAGTAGCAGTAATATGTGATGATTGCTTGATTAATTAAATTAGTAGTATGCTTGTGTGCTTTTGTTTTAGTCGTTTCATTTGTTTCTTTCTTTGGGCCTCCGGTGTTACAAATTTTCCCCTATTAAAGTTGCTCGTCAGCCGACACCGGAACCGAAGAGTCAGCAAGAAATGCATATAATTGGAAACTCAGCTAAACATAATGGAATTGTCAGCAAACTGCAGTGAAATTGGAAATAGGTCGTCTGAATACAAAAGAAATCCTGGATGGAATGTCAGTCTAAAGTTTGCATTAACGTGTACTCCTCACATCAGTATGGGATTCTCAGCTGACTGCATTCAGATTGGGGGATATTTGATCATGTTACTGAGTGTCAAGTCTCTCTCAGCATGCACTCCTCATAGCAGAAATGATCAAATCAGCAAGAAGATAAAATTATGTGCAAGGTTGACAGAATATTATCAAAGGTATGGCTCAGAAACAAGTTTAATTTTTCATTGAGGATGATTTTGGAACCCGATGTACCTAGAAGCAAGCAAAAATATGGCATGTACTCAGAAAGGAGGATAGTCCTGCAAAACCCCGTTTCATACAAGAAATCAATAACAAAAATATTCAGATGGTTATATATGTGGAAATCGGTCCGCATATCACAATAAGAAGCTTCTGGTGTAAGCAACCCAATCTTCCCTCGCAAGATACCCGAGAAGCTTCCAAGGCAAGATTCATCTATCTTCCTCAGTACGATACATGGATGATTTCCCGTACAAGGTACTATGCCTTCTTCAGTAAGCAACCACAAAAGCTTCCGACATAAGGTACTGAGTCTTTCCCCAGCAAAGTCTTTAAGGGGGTAAGCTTCTGAAGCACGGTACCCAGTCTTCTTCAGCAAGCTGTCCGACGAAAGTTTCAAGCACAAGCCAGCCAATCTTCATCTGTAAGACATTGGTACAAGGTAGTACACTGTGAATTGATAGCATATGGCAGTGAATCCCGAGAATCAGATCTGCAACATTTTGGTCAGAAGCAAGAATAAGTCAGAATACACGTCTGTCTCGGAAATCAGATTCTCATATATATGCGGTGAGCATACCACCAAGATCATACAAGTCACTCGGATGATGATCTGACAACCACGTAAGGATGGTTAAGAGAGGAAAGCCAGTATACACCACAGTGTGAAAAAGGATTATGAGGATTGACGACATCAATGAGCTTAATGCAAGTACCTGTGAACCTGGAAAATGATCCTGGTGAGCCCTTGTCCCCTTTTTCTCCAATGACGGCACCACGCCTGTGATCTAAGCTGTTTTTAGCTATCCGGGGTGGATGCCGATTTGTATTTCTCTCTTCAACGACTGTCACGAGTTCTAAGCTACTTTTCGGCCGTCTCGTACAGCTGTTGAGTTTCTTTTTGTGACAGTAGCCCTATAGCTGCTTTTTGGCTATTTTAGGGAGCTGCCACCTTCTCCTTATCAACCCGGTCACATGTTCTGAGCTGCTTTTCGGCCGTCCTGAGCCGTGGTTAAGTTATTTTAGTAATGTCCCAGATCTGAGTTGTAAAGACCGTTCTGGTGGCTGCTGATTTATTTGCCGATTTCTTGCAAAGGTTCGGATGATCATTTTCCTGCGGTCAGAACTTGAGGGGTGTTGAACCTGCCATTTAATGGGGTACCCTGTCAGAAAAATGAGGATAAGCTGCGATTGCCGAAAAATTGCACAAACAGTACCTATGGTGATACGAAGAAGCAATATGACCCAGCTCTTTCAGCCAAGGATCTAGGCCAAGAAAACAATAATGAAGGAGCAAGACCAGTGATGCAGGTGTGAAAATTGTTGCAAGACCCGCGTGGTGCAGAACCACCATCAGTCAAGTCTGCAGATATTATCATACAAGTCAAACTCTTATGCTAGCCACGACAGGTGACAATCAAATATTTGGTACGGATCCGATACTCAAGACAGTGGAACCAGTTAAGATGATTCAGAAACTTCCGCGATAAGCCAGAATCTGTCAGGAAAGCGGTTATGACCCAACTCACTGTTTGGAACCCAAAGGACCTGCATTTAGTGGAGGAACCCAAGGCAAGGAGTTAGAGCTTGGGTGTCCACTAGAAAAATCTGATCACCACTTCATGAAAGATTGTCAGTGCCGGATGACACAACCAGCGGAAATCACTCTTGGATTTGTGAGACCGACATATATTTCAGTCGTGAGAATCCATCACAGTCAGTTAAGTCGGCAGATCTAAAAAGAAATGGGAGCCTATATAAACATGAACCAGCCAGGCAGGATCTGTCAGAATATGGATACAGTGAATCAGACCACCCCAGGACCAGTCAGATAAAAATTTAGTGGGAAAAAAATAAGAAAAAGGATACCCGAGTTGGAAACAGTTTCCTTAAGTCAGTATCTTCATACTAGTTCCCTGAGCAACCAAATCTCGAGGACGAGATTTCTTTAAGGCGGTAAGGTTTGTGACAGCCTGATTTTTGGCCCTTTCTTTTTTCTTTTGTTTTTCTGAGGTTTTTGCTTGAGTTTCCTTCTTCCGTGGCTATGTGGTCTGGAAACGGAAGAAGATGAACTCTTGTTTGCTTCCAGAGTGGCTTGTCATACCCAAATCCTTCCCTTGACCCTATCATTTTCATCCTAGCCCAAATCCCAATATTCTTTTTATTGGGAATATTCCTTTTCTATTAAAGGAATAACTCAAATTACCCTAGGTTGTGAAGCAACCTTTATTTCCATCACTCCTAAAATTCCCAAATAATTCTCATAAATTGTTTGGGTCATATCTTTCTCAAATATGGCAAAATATTTCATTTGTCATTTTTATCATCATGCTCAAATAATTCATTTCCTATTCTGCCCTAAATGGCACATTGTGAAGCAAGTGCTATTTTCCTTTTCCCAATTGACCGCAAACTCCTTGGACACCTTTTCCTGTCCATATCATTGCCACATGCCAAAATGCAGCCTCATTTGCCTAGTAATTATTTAATTATGATTTTCCAAAGTTTCTATCCAGAAAGAAGCTTTGTGAAGGAGGTGCAAGCTAGGCATATCCACATGAGTTGCTATTTTGCATGATCCCTCATATCATCATATCATAGCCCTCCACCAAAGTATAGCTCATGTCATGCCTCCATGTGAGCTCATCTTCAATTCTTTGATTCTGTCCAAAATTTCAGTTTGTGAAGCAAGTATATTTTATCTTGCTCCATTATGGCTTCCAATTTTTCTAGGCCTTCTATTATCCATATAACCTTCCTCCACCCATTTTGGGCATGGTTCATAAAGCCATTATTCTTCTAGAATTTTTGCAAGTTTCTGTCCAGAGGAGATATTTCTGAAGCAAGTACCAGTTTGGCTAGTCCAATTGGTATGAGACTTTTTGACCATCTTCATAGGACCAAATGACTCTGCCTTGCCCAATTTGAGCTCAAGTTGATGCTTCATCAGAGTGCATCATCCTAATCTAGTTTCTGGACCAATTTATGTGGTTGTTAAGCAACTACATTAAATCTTGATCCTAATCCTCTCCAAGTTACCAGGGTGAAAGTCCTTCTTACCCTAGACCTACCAGGAAACTCCATTGCTTCCAAACTCCTTCCTGTTGATCAGCAGTTCTCATCCAAGTTTACTGCAGTAAACTTCAGAGGTTAATTACCATTCAACCGGAGCTCTTTTCACCGAACTACCACATCAGTTGTAACCTCCCCTGGAAGGACTTACCACTAGACAACAAGTTCCAGGCCCTCTCCCCCTCTACATGCCAGTGCATGCGGTGACCGCGACAATGGCGTGCCTGTGCACGTGCTCTGTGTGCAGTGGCCGTGTCCAGTGACTGTTTGTCCTGGACTCCCTCCTCCTCTCGTCGTCCTCGCGCTCGTGAGCATGTCCAACAGCTAGCCAGCGTCGTCACCATCCTCCTGGAGCCACTTCCCCCTCCGTCAGCTCCTCCGTCAGCGCTCGTCGCCGCGCGCCCACGGGCGCACTGTGGCCGACTGAGCTTTAATGGCACTCGGCTTCTTCCTCTGCTTCTCCTTTGGCCTCCTCCTCCCCGTGAGCTCTCCTATGTGCCTCCCTCATCGCCTGCCTCTGAGGCCATGCGCGCGCGCACGCATCCGCAGCGCCGGCCACGCGTCCGCGGTGACGACAGCTCGGCACCTCACCCCGCGCCTATAAATGGCCCTCCCCGAGCTCTTCAAGCACAACACCAGCCTCAACCCACTCCAGCAAGCCTCCCTGACCTCTTCTCCGAGCTCGAGAAGCTCTCCTGCCCTCCCTCTGTCGCCATGGCCGCCGCCTCGGCCCTCCTAAATTGGAGCGAACCCGAGCCACTCCCTCGCTCCTACCACCACCAGTAGACCGCCCCACTCCGGCGACCATCCCCAGTTCCTTTCCCCCTCGCCGGAGCCACTATGGCCTCGAGTCCCATCTCCACCCGAAGCCCCCTCCGCCGGAGTGCTTGCTTCTCTCAACACCGCCCTCCTCGAGGTCCGTTCTGTCCTGGAACGGGTCGGCCTCGTCGCCCTGAGCACGTGGGTAGGTAGAGCGCCGCCTACGGTGGCCGGAAGCACTAGCGCTCGTCACCGGAGCCGCGCCCCCGCTCTGCTCCGTCGGGCACGCGCGAGGAGGAAGAAGGAGCCAGGCCAGGTGGGCCCCCTCCTTTCCCCGACCCCACCTGGCAGCCACTCATGCCCGGCCCCGCCCCTGCATGTGTTGACTCGGGCGGCCAGCGTGGATAAGTGACGGGCCCCACCCCGTGGGACCACGCACGTCAGCGACCTCGCGCCCGATCCCGCCTCTGCCTAGTCAGATAAGTGGACACGTATCCTCTGCAATATGTTTTCCTGCTAAGAAAGCCTACTTTGGTTAACTGCGACTGAAAAAACGCTTCCCTTTGCAGAAAGCGTATTTCGGCCGTAGGCGCTTTCAGTTTTTCTGTATAGGCCCAGACTGAAAAATATTTCTTTATAGATGGGTCCCTGGCAGAAAAACAGCTATATCTTTTTGCTCATAACTCCAAATGAGGTGAATCTAAAGCCCATTTCTTTGTTTCGTCGAGCCCGTTCTGTTGGTATCATTTTCATTATGTTTCAACATTCTGAAAATGATGATCTTGCCCTTGCCGTTAACCAGCCCCTTTCGAGAGGGAAGTGTTTCCGGCAAATCTTTTCGCGGCTTCACCGCACTTCTTCCCGGTGCCTTCTTCACCCCCAGGCAAGCCACAATACCCACTTGCATGATAGTCATGCAATAGCCATGGTTTTAAACTTGAATATTTATTAAATGATTGCTTGTTTAAAATATGGTTATCGTTGTTTCGGTAATGCTTCTGGGTTAGTGCTTACTTGCTTGCTATGTTGTTATGCACCTGGTTATCATGCCCTGCTAGTTGCTAGTATTACTTTCACATTGCCATGCTTGATAGTAGTACATGTTGGGTTGGTCATGTTCTTCGGTGCATGACTAACGTCGGTTATGGAGTACTGTTAATATGCGTTGTTCCTTTGCTGTTAGTTGGTTAAGTGTTACTCGGTAATGTTATTTATGAGTTCTTGCATGGTATTTATGGTTGATACTAGTGGTCATGTTATACTATGAGTAGTGTTGCACTTGTAATATTTATGCTCGTCATTATGCCATGTTCAGTTTGAGATTATTCATAGTTGATATGGTGGATAGTTATGTTGCATCCCGTGCTTATGTTGATATCATGCTCATGCTTTGTACATGCATCATGTTATTTTATCATGGCTCAGCATATTGCATTCAAGTTTTACCGGATTTAATTGAACTTGAACAACTGTTGGCTGAGTCATGGTGCCACCATATCGAAACTGACCAGTGCAACCACTCTTACCTTTATGGGAAGGTCCTAACTGGGTCTATTGTTGTGCCTCTCGCCGGTGCCTCCAACGAGGGAAGGTTATGGGCACGCGCTACCCTGATCAGGTAGGCGGACATAACCTTGTGTGCCCGTTGTTGTTATTATGGATCCGGTCCCCTTGAGGGACGTTTTGGCCACGACGGTAGTCGTTGTGTCTTTGGTACACACGGGGCCACCCAGGACTAGCCCAGTGGGGAGTGAGTCGGAGTGGCCGAGAGAGTGTCATGGCAGTAGATCGGTTTTGTCGGAACGCCGTTGGTCCACCCGAATGGGAATGCGAGGCCATGGGTTCCGTATTGTGGGTACAGTGTACCAACCTCTGCAGAGTGTATATTAAATCTATCGATAGCCGCGCCCGCGAATAAGGGCCAAGTTCGTGTCGGTCACACCGTGAGTCAACAGTATTAATAATAACTTGATTAATGACAACCCCGGTTCGATGATGAGATAAGTTGGTTGTGATCACCGGAAAGATCACCGTTTGAGACCAAGTGTTGGTCATGGTTGTGATCGCCGGAATGATCACCGTGGTATCGAGGATACCGAGTTGTTGGATATTCGTGATGTTGTGCGAGAATCATGGGTAAAGATCAAGCTCCTTGTGGTCATTTAATGATTACAACGGTATTGTTTATACCAAGCTTGATTTGATCCTGAGATGATCGTGTGACGTCCGAGGTTGGTAAGTGATGCATGTGATGGTTACGTAGTAACCCGAGCAGAATAAATAGTGCATATAGTGTCATCATGTTGCATGCTAGTATCGTCAGATTCATATGTTCATGCCATGCTCATGTTGTTCTAGCTGTATCATGTTCAAGTTGCTCATGTCATGTTGTCATGAGGATCTCATGCTAATTCCTGCTTAACCTGTAAATGCCATGCTGATGTTTGTCTTGAATGCTTCTGGTTATTGTGAGCTTGCAAGTACATTCAATGTACTGACCTGGCGTGTCATGCCAGCTTGCAGGTCGTGCCTGGATTGCTTACTTGTTTGGTATTGTTCCTGTGTTCGCGAGCTAGGATAAGCATTCCAGCCAGAGTCCCTGGGGAGTGGAGTTCACCACCGCCATCGTTGTTCCGCTGCCAGTAGTTTTTCCGCTGCTTCGAGTTGTTCTGCTGCTTGCATAGAGCAACTGAGGATGGCGTAGTGTTGCCGTGCCGATGTTATTCATTGTACTATCGGAGACCTTGTATTAATATCCATGTAATAATAGAAAGCTGGTTTGTTCTATGCTAAGCAGTGTCGTATTCCAGAAGACTTCTCCTCGATCTCTGGGCTAGAATACGGGGCGTTCCGATTTTCTCTAAGACGGGATGCCACAAAAAGCAAAGATCTAGAATAAACATCTGTTCTTCCTACTAACATGGATGCTTCTCTTGGCCAACATTCAGTACAGAGTGAAAGACAAAATTGTTTGTGAAATCTACAATTCCTCTTGCAAACGTAAGTGGTCTCACCAACTGCTGGAACCATGAGAATGAACCACATATGATGGAGGAACATCCACTGCAATATGATTTGGTCTTCTCTCGACCACACGGCGAGACTATTTTCGGAATACAAACTTTAACTTAGGCAAAATGATGCCCATTGTATAATCAGACCAAAGCAATGAAGCACCTAGTGTTGGCCAATAAATAGTATAGTACTACTTTTCTGCAGTCCATGAAGTGACTATCCAATCTTTCTGTGTCTAGTTTCAAATGGCACTACATGCAGTGACTATACTATTCTCTTGTGCAGTTCAACCAAAATTGCGGTCACTTTGTTTGTTTGCCAAATAGCAATGGGCAGACATATCTGTCTGCACAAATATCAAGCAGCTAGTAAACATATACCCACCTTGTATTTTTGGTTTAAACACGTCTCTTCCGCTTAGCATCTGTCATGTTTTGCACTGGACAATTTGATACAGTCATGTTTTGCCCTGGACAATTTCATACTGAATTGATTTGCTCGTTCAGAGCAGAAATATAGCGCTTATTTTTCATCAGACCAAGGATATCCATGTTCGCAGTGATGGAAGAGGTGAAATCGATACAACTGAAATTGAGCATCCAATCATTGAATCTTGTCCTGCACCTCCAATGTAGGTCCACCCTGCCAATAAATTCACATGCAAACCACTAGTATTATTATCTAATGACAGTACAAAAAGAGTAGCAAGATAGTAGCAAACCTTGTACCTGCATAATGAACAGCTCATAGTGCCACCAATTGGATATAAAGGTTTGGAAGAAAACATGCTCCTAATGTTGAACCATTTGGACTTTTTGTGCAGTTCCACTAAAATCGAGCATTCCTGTTTGCATAGATATTGAAAGTGTGATTACTATAAAAGTGGCACTAGTTGAAGCATAGACTCACAAATATAAGCATTCCAATTTCTTAATGGGAAAAGGTAGCAAGACTGTTTCTAACCACATGTTTGAAGGGATAAATAAGGCAACAACGGCTGATGTCAGGAAGGCATACATAGTTTTTTCTGAAAAATTGAACCATTCCTGACCTTTCCTCTTCTTTTAAGCATATTTTGTGTAGTTGAACTAAAATAAAATGCCATCACCGCCTTAACAATTCAGTGACACTGTACAAAAGGAAATGACTTAACATTACATCGTGATGTCAATTATGTAGTCGACAGGCATTAGAGACAAACATACAGACCTCCTCTGATAACATAATGAACATTAATTTTAACAAAGGTGTGACTAGCTTTACTGGGATAATTTGAGTGAACTCTACACCCTCTATTCCTTAATATAAGACGTATTCGCAGTTCAATTTAAAGTACCCAAACGTCTAGTCTTTAGAAAAACAGGTAGTAGTTTTCTTGAGCACATATCTGGGAAAGCTTTCCACACTTTATATATGTCCATACACTAATGCAACACCATTCGAATAGCACAAATTTACACTAATCCAGTGGCTAGTGCAACAGTGGAGTAGTTATTTTATTACAGGGTACAGTACAATGGTTTTACTGAACAGATTTCCGTAAGCTATAGCACAAGAAGATTTCTATAAGAATTAACAATACAAATTGTAAAGGTAACAAGTTTCAGCATTGGTATACTAGTTGTGCAAGAGCATTAAACCAAATACAAAAGTCTAAAGGTAACTAGCATTATTAACTAATGACAGTATAAAAAAATTGCAAACCATGTACCTTCAAGGTAATATCATTTCGAACTCGAGGGGACCTAAAACTTGCTATCCCAATCTTGATAATCAATCAAACATAAAAACTTGATCGAACGAATCAAGAGAACAGCCGGAGGGGGAGGTGCCCACTCTTGACCTTCCCGCTTGACACTGTACAAAAAAATGACTTATCTCATGAAAGTGAGGTATGTAATCTATAAGCATTAATAGTGCAAAAATCTGAAGGTAGTAACAAGATTCATTGTTGGTATACTGGCTGTGCAACAGCACTAGAATGCCTTAGCTGAAAAATCTTTAATACATCCACAATCAACAGCTAACCCTGAAATAATCTAGTGACAATAAATGGCATTGCTTAAATTTATCGGTGGCATTAGACTGAGTGCGGCATTAGTTAAATGTGGCATCACTTTAGCAGTAGCATTGCTTGACTTGACCGTTGGCGTTATACTAACAGCAAAACAGTGGCAATAAGAGCATGGGAGGCCCATTCGGACAGTGGGCGCACCAATACGATATACCTCCACGGACGCATAGAGTGGTGAGGGAGGTATGGTTGCCCAGAGCAACAAATATCCAGGCAGCATATGTGGATTACGTCCCATTTTTGTTCTCTTTAGCCACCTTTTTCCTATGTGAGGACAACAAACCGATCGACCTGGTAATTCTCTATTGCGTTGTCATGCCTTTCTACCCCAACCAAGAGACACGAGACTCGTTCCTTGGCTACTGATTTTCCCCTTTTCAACCTAGACGCGGGTTCGATGACTAGTCTCTTGGACAGTACAGTCTCCCTTCCTTTCCTTATTCAACCCAGACATGGATTAGTCTGCATGAACTAGGGTTTCCTTTAATAGTGCAAGTTAAGGTATTCGTCTGCGTGACCAGCAGAGCAGAGGATAGCAAATTGGGAGATGGGGCAAATGGTGGAGTGGAAAAAGATCCACATGCAGCGACGTGGCAGATGGGGCAATAGAACAAGGGTATGGTTCGAAAATAGGTAGCATACCTGAGGGTCGGCGGGAAGTGGCTTCGCTCATTGTCGTCGTCCTCCGCACACACTGCGGCAACGAGCTTGGGGACGGAGGCCATCCCGCGCAGGCGCTAGGTCTGAGAGGACGGCCTTGTCGTCAGTGTGTGGCCTCGCTCGCCGACGACGAGTGCGTCAATGCTGCCTGTCCTTTTCTTCCCCGGTGGATCTGTGACCACCGGTGAGGAGGGAGAGAGAGGCCGTCTTTTTTAGATCTAGACAAAGGATGATAGTGTGAGAAGCAAGTGGGCAGCCCTTAGCAGGAAAGTGCTGAAGCTCCAGCCTAAATATCTTTTTTATACTACTAGTACTAGGGGTGGAGTAGTGGTAGAGTAGTTTATATTTCTCAGCATACAGTACCAGTTAGTCGTGCTTCAAAACTGAACGGCACGCCATTAAAAAAATAAAGGTTGATAACTAATGCGGCACCTCGGGCCAATGCGGCCAGATAGCATTTTGCACGAGAAATTACACACCATGTTTCGTTGACATGTGGTCCCGTTCCAACATGTCAGTGAGACGACGACGAGTCCTTTGTACAATTTCCGAACGGACGTCTATGTAGGCCGGGGCGCCTCTTCGTGTACCGTGGAAACCGTCCACCGACTCTTCGCCTTTCCCTCTCGATTTGGAACTGCTGTGGCACGCTCTTCCTCCCTCCTCCCTTTGCCTTCACCCTTCCTTCTGCCATTTTTCGATCGCCTTTTCCATGGGAGAACAGGCCAGAAACGACCTCGTTATTCTTGCCCCGATCTGAATGATGACGCGGTGGAGGAACTCATTGATCGGTGCGACGCCATCACCTCGGCTAGCATGGCAGGTTCCTTCAAGACCATTCTCGACTCAACTAATAGCATCATTACAAGGAACCCAAGGGTCCAGGAGCAGTTTGATCTCCCCTATCTTCTTCGCCGTGACCCTGTTGACTGGCGCGCGGATGACGGAGGCCTTGCCTTGTGCAAGTTGATGCCGCTTGATAATGATACGTGTGATGTTAAGATGCCATCGCTTGAGGGTAAGTCTTGGGCAGGCGCAAATGGAGATTGGGTTGTTTATATTGGGTACAACTGCAAGTGGGGACTTGTGAATGTGTACACTCGTCACCGGGTTCCACTTCCAAAAATCTCAGACTGCCTAGAGGTTGAGTACACCAATATTCTACGTGAGTTCAAATATGATCATGTTGACTGTCGTCTACGGAAGACAGCAATTTGTCAAGTTCCCAACCGCTCTTGGGATTACACGAACTATGAAGTTGTTGCTATCTTCGACAAGCTTGTTGCCGTCCTTACTTCCACACCTCGATGGATATTGCTCAAAAATCAATTTCTGTACACCGATGAGTACTGTGATGCAATTCAATATGAGGGTCTTGTGTTTGCTGCCACCACTCGTGGCACTATTTTTGCATGGAATCCTGATGCTTTTGGTATGTTTGTCTTCCACCGTAATTATAATTGTTTCATCTACATGCATGCGGGTTAGCTAGTTTCCCTTTACTAATTAACCTTCTTGTGTTTCCAAGGTCATGTGAACATTCCACCACCTATACTTGAAAAAATTTATAACCAAGGGGGAGATGACGATGCTGATGATCACGAGCATGAGGACGAGTAGGACCCATATACTCAGTGGCGCCTGGCAACTTATTCCGATGGATCACCTCTTCTTGTCTGTATATAGGGCACTTCTGATGTTACTAAGGAGGCAGATGTTGTCTCGCATGGTCGCACTCTCCGGACCTATTCCAACATCCGTTCCAGGGTATTCGGGATGGATACTAGTGTACTAGCGCCAACACCTTCTCCCTGGTTCAGTATTGAAAGTCTTGGAGGAAACTCGATCTTCCTTGGACAAAACTATCCAATGATGGTGAAAGGCGATCCAGCTGCTGTTGACACAACGTTCCTACCATTTATGAGAAGCAACTGTATCTATCCCTACCATCCCAATATGGGTCCTGACATAGGCCGCTTCAGCCTGGATGATCAGTCCTGCGTTGGTCTCGAGATTGACAGTAGCTGGCCCTTCCCAGAGAATAACTTCTAGTTCAAAGCAAGTGCTTCCAACGCTGACGAGTGGTTGAGCTGAAGTTCATTTCATTGCTTGTTATTTGTTGTGTGATGAAAACTTTAGTATTTATAATGTATCCTCGTTGTCATTGTGGGTTCATGACCTGTTGTATGTAATAAAATGATATGCCTGTGATAAACTTACTAAATTTACGAATGGCTTTCGAGTTGCTTCTCTGAGTGGGTGCTACGACGAGGCAAAAAAATATTTTCCGAATACATAATTGTACGTGCATTGCAACAGGTTGTCGGATGAGTCCAATCAACAATAGTACTACTATTTGTACTAGCTTAACATGCTTCGCGCGTCGGGCAGGTGTTTTTACTATAGCTGCGAATCCCACCATCCTAGGCCCTCGGATGAATCCCGTCGAAATTGCATTCTGATGTTTGGGTTCAAACTTTCAAAATTGTTGCACTATCTCTATGTCTACATATACGCAACAAGTTTTAAACTTGAGACCAGCCACCCACCCTCACAAAGAACACTTTTTAACCTAGCACAGACTCTAGGAAATTTGGCCACAGTGTGAGGTGGGCCATATGTTAATGTGTTTGATGTACGTAACCAGCACCTTGAATCCTCGATATATAGTAGGGTGGCATGGCTAGAACAAGCATTCACGTCCAGGAGTCTGTGCTACAGCTCTCTTCAACCTCCTCGTTTCTCTAACTTAGCCATCGCGCGGCGGGCGAGGTGGGGGTTTGCCGATAGTCGGTTTCCTCAACTGCGGTCCCACTTGTAAGGCCAAGTCCAAAGTACGACCCCAGACGGACCTCCGTTTTGCCCGGATTCTGTTTGTTTGGGTAGGGAAATGGGGTCGTGTCCGGGCCATTTCTCGGATGCGTTGGCCGTGCGCCCAACGCGCGGACGCATCCCGGCCGCGTACATTTTTCTTTGCAAACACATATCTTTTTTTCATCATTGATTTTTGGTACATGGAAATACATCACCCAAATTTGACTAGAAGCAAGACCAAAGAAAACAAGAACCACAAGAATATATTTTTGAAGATATCCAACTTCCATAACTGCTCCTGTAAGTTGGATTAGTGCCTTCTCGATGCATTCATTGTTGATCTACTGAGGCTCGATCTTGCGTGCTTCTTTCTTATTCAAGTGTAAAGAAGTAGATGTTGCTTCCTCGCATATAGTCTCATGTCTAGCCTCTATTCTATCAACAAGTGCACTAGTCTCATCTCTAGCCTCCATGCTAGCTAGAAGTGTTACAACATCTACTAAATTGCGCTCTATCATTATATCGATGTACTCTTCTTCCCAATACCAAAACTTGCATCCATTCTACACAATAAAATTTTAAGTTAGCACAACTAGTCTAATCCGAGAGCACAACCGAACCTAAAGTAGCACATACCCTATCGATTGAGCACTTGATGAACACCCATCCGGGATGTTCCGACATTGTAGACACGCGGCGCAAGACCTTCTTTGGGCAGTCGTCTCACGTAATGAGTGGCAATGATGCGCCGATGAGCTTTTGGGCCAGCACCGAGCCCGGACGACCGCCATTCATGTATCTGCCGGTGGACCGCTGACGGTGTAGATCCGAGTGGCTAGAGGAGTCAGTACCTACATGCGGCCTTGCCGCCTTGCCGGGGCCTTCCGGCCCGGTGCCCGGCCAGTCCATGGCGCGGCGCGGCCTCTCACAGCCGGGCGAGCTCAAGCCCGACTGGATCCGCTCCAAATCCGACTGCCGGTTGCGCAAAACACGTAGCCATGGTTGGGTAGCTCCGAGGCGTCGAGGGAAAGGAGGCTGAGCGAGCGCGCGTCCGAGCTACATGCGCTGGAGTTGGCCTAGCGGCGTGGCAGACCAACCGTGTGGGGGTGCGAAGTGGCTTCGCTCGTGTGGGGGACGGAAGCCATCACGTGTGGGCGCTAGGTCTGACAGGATGGCCTTGTCTTCAGTGTGTGACCTCTGTGGAAACCGTCCGCTCCCCACTAGCCTCTTCGTTGACATGTGGTCCCATTCCAACATGTCAGTGAGATGACGGGAGTCCTTTTGTACAATTTCTGAACGAACGTCTATGTAGGCCGAGGCGCCTCTTCGTGTACCGTGGCAACCATCCACCGACTCTTCGCCTTTCCTTTTCGATTTGGAACTGATGTCGCACGCTCTTCCTCCCTCCTGCATTTGCCTTCACCCTTCCTTCTGCCAGTGTTTGATCATCTTCTCCATGGAGGGAACAGGCCGGAAACGACCCCGTTATTCTTGCCCCGATATGAATGATGACGTGGTGGAGGAACTCATTGATCGGTGCGACGTCATCACCTCGGCTAGCATGGTAAGTTCGTTCAAGACCATTCTCGACTCAACTAATAACATCATTACAAGGAACCCAAGGGTCCAGGAGCGGTTTGATCTCCCCTATCTTCTTCACCGTGACCTTGCTGACTAGCGCGCGGACGACGGAGGCCTCTGCCTTGTGCAAGTTGGTGCCGCTTGATAATGATACGTGTGATGTTAAGATGCCATCGCTTGAGGGTAAGGCTTGGGCAGGCGCAAATGTAGATTGAGTTGTTTATACTGGTACAACTGCGAGCGGGAACTTCTGAATGTGTACACTCGTCACCGGGTTCCACTTCCAAAAATCTCAGACTGCCCAGAGGTTGAGCACACCGGTATTCTACGTACGTTCAACTACGATCATGGTGACTGTCGTCTACAGAAGATGGCAATTTTTCAAGTTCCCGACCGCTCTTGGGATTTAATGGACTATGGAGTTGTTTCTATCTTCGACAAGCTTGTTGCCTTCCTTCATAGTTCGACTGGATGGATATTGCTCAAAAATCAGTTTCTATACACGGATGTGTACTGTGATGCAATTCAATACGAAGGTCTTGTGTTTGCTGCCACCACTCATGGCACTGTTTTTGCATGGAATCCTTATGCTTTCGGTACGTTTGTCTTCCACCGTAATTATAATTGTTTCATCCACATGCGTGCGGGTTAGCTAGTTTCCCTTTACTAATTAACCTTCTTGTGTTTCCAAGGTCCTGTGAACATTCCACCACCTATACTTGAAAAAAAATTATAACCAAGGGGGAGAAGACGATGCTGATGATCATGAGCATGAGGACCCATATACTCAGTGGCGCCTAGCAACTTATTCCAATGGATCACATTTTCTTGTCTGTATACAGGGCACCGCTCATGTGACTAAGGAAGAACGTGTTGTCTCCCATGGTCGCACTCTCCGCACCTATTCCAACATCCGTTGCAGGGTATTGGGGATGGATACTGCTGTGCTAGCGCCAACACCTTCTCCTTGGTTTAGTATTGATACTCTTGGAGGAAACTCGCTCTTCCTTGGACAAAACTATCCAGTCATGGTGAAAGGCGATCCAGCTTTACTACCATTTATGAGAAGCAACTGTATCTATACCTCAGACATTGCTATGCTTCCCTACCGTGGCTATCACAATACGGGTCATCAAATAGGTTGCTCCAGCCTGGATGATCAGTCCTGCGTTGGTCTCTAGATTGACAGTAGCTGGCCCTTCCGAGAGAAACTCTTCTGGTTCAAAGCAAGTGTTTCCAACGCCGAGGATTGGTTGAGCTAAAGTTCATTTCATTGCTTATTATTTGTTGTGTGATGAAAACTTTAGTATTTACTAGAATGTTTTGTTGGAACTAATCTATAATCCAACATGTATCCTCGTTGTCGTTGTGTGTTGATGACTTGTTGTATGTAATGAATGGTACATTTGCATATGCATGTCATAAACTCAATTTATAAATGGTTTTCGACTCACTTCTTGGAGTGTTAGTGCCGTAGTAGTATAGCCAGCATCCGTAGTAGTATGAAGTTGCCACATCACATAGAGCCAACCAATAGTTAGTTCTAGTTAGATCAACTAGAGCTAGGTGTCGCACGGAGGCCGAGAAATATGGTGATAGCGTGACTTTGTGAGGTGGGCTTGTACGTAGTATGATGTAGGCACATGGCTTGCTGTGTTTCCTACTCCTCCGGTCTAAATGTTGAGAAGATTTGGTTGAGTTCTTCCTCCTTTTGCCGCCACATGGGACATCCAGCATCCAGGTCATGTCATGCAAGAAAATGGAGTGGTAGTTGAAGCCACATGATGTGCATCTTGGGTTAAACTGTAAATAGAATCTTACTACTCTTGAGTAACTCCAAAAGCAGCCACCAAAGATCTTTATTGGATTTGTTTTTCATCACCAGCATGTCGAGGTGAAAGATGTGCAGGTTCAGTGGGTCCTCTTGCATTTTCACTGAAATGTCGGACCGCATGTGAGCAAACATACGATGGGCTCTGCACGTCTGCTGGCTGGCTGAGAAGAGAGATAGAGGAGGGTTGAGCACAGACTCCAGGAAATTTGTTCTACGTAACCAGCACCTCGATATAGGCTCGATATAGTGGGGTGGCATGGGCCATAACTAGCATTCACGTCTAGTTGTATGGCACACACCACCCACACGAGTCCCATCCGACACCAATTTTCTTGGAGTCTGTGCTACAGCCATCTCTTCTCCCTCCTGTTTTGTCAATCATCGAGCGGTGGGCGGGGTGGGGGTGTCACGATAGTCGGTTTGCTGAACTGCGGTCCCACTTGTAAGTGAAAATGCAACACAACACGCATTCCCCCTTGAGCGGCGTGCCGGACCAACCGTGTGGGGGTGTGACGCGAACACGGAAGGCTTTTCCTTTTGAACTTGTAACTTGTAAAATTTGGTTCTGCTCCATGGCGCGACCGATAGATAGAAATAACGATTTTCCCTAGAGTAATGAGAAGTTTGTTTCTGGCATGGTTCATGCATGGAGTACGTACGAAAATTATGAAGTTGATGCGAAAGGTAAGATAATTACTAGTAGTACCATATACTACTACATGGATTTGACAGGAAGATAAAGATACATACGGATCCATCAACGACATCCTCACGCTCTAGTGCGCTGGGTCACCAACTGACGTGGAGGAGCAGCAGTGTTGGCGGCGAGCTCAACGTGCTTCTGAACAATGTCGTCCAAGGTTGCCCTGCGGGTCAAGAAGGTCAGCGACCTATCGTCCTCCTGTGGCACGTAGTAGTCCATGTGGACGATTTGCGCATGGACGTGGGTTATTATGTCGACGGTGTCTTGCTGCGCGAGGCGCTACATGCCGAGCGCGACCTCGAGGTGGACAATCTCCGGTGCGACGACGAGCAGTCGCAGGGCCACCAGTGCGTCGAAGAGGTTGTCACCATAGAGGCCGTTGAGGGTGGCGGGCATTGCAGAGCCTGGGCGTGTGGGCTAGAGGGGTTTACGTCAAGGTCGTCTGCGAGCTTCTTGATGACGGTGAACTTGTCGAGGAAGCCGAAGAGGACCTCGTCGAACAAGGAGATGAAGTTGTCGTCCAAGTTGCCTCTCGCCCTGGCGGCCTCAAGCATGACCTGGAGACGTTCCTCGGTGCCGGCCCACAGGCCGGCGTCATGGACCATCTGGCATAGCCGGCTGATGCTCGCGCTCATCGCCTCCATGGGTCTAGCTTCTAGTCAGCTGATTTTGTGATTGGAGTGATCACTCTTGCCCTTGGTTAGGGTGCGTAGGTGCGTAGGATTTCGTAGATTGAACTGGCGGGGAGCCTTTATATGAGAAGTGCAGACTGTGTTGCATTCACGTGTGTGTTGTCCATCTACTCCTCGGCCCTTTACTGCACCTGCCATTGGTTGTATGACAGGTGGGCCAGCCACCTGTTAGGCCCACGTGTCATTCACCCAAACGCAGGTGCAGTAAGTCAATGAAGTTGCGTCCCCCTCCGTGCCGGTGCAGTATAGTCATCTCACCAGACCTCTAGTTGGGTCCAAACGAGAGAACTTTGATGTTTACTTGTTTATTGGTCCCCTTTGCATTTTGCGCCAAGTTTTGACCTTTGATTTAACTAATAAAATGTTAATGCATGTAACCAAAAATGTTGTGTAAGTCACCTTACGAAAACCAAATAATCCCAAAACACTTGGGCACGGTACATTAACTCCCTCCTCGTTTCTTATTTTGTGACATATCAACCAATGAGAGATGTGGGCTGTGCATGCTTTCAAGGACTTGAGACTACCAAACATGACATGCAGTGGTTAGTTCATTGCATGTAATCCTATTAATTAGCAAAAATACATTAAGTTCTCTCGCTTTCCCCTTCGTCTTGGTCACGGTGCACAACCTAAGAGCATGGTTAATAGTATAGCCAGCTGCTGGCTATATGATGTTTCCATGTCATATAGAGCCATCACTTGTAGCCACTCATACAATAAGGTTAGCTATAAGGCTGGCTATAAGAGTACTACTTTTTCTCATCTTCTCTCTCTCTTTCTTCATATTTATTGTATATCGGCCTAGGAATCCGCATATAGCTAGGCTCTTGCATGAGAGCCACTCCTCTTTTTACTTGCTCTAAGATGACTTATACACCTAGACGGAGGGAGTAGTCTCAAGTCATTGGATGCATACGCACCCCACGTCTCGTATTGGGTGATTTCTTTTTTCATGGCAAAAAACAGGCAATGAGGTGGGTAGTTAATGCACCGCGCCTAAAAGTTTTGGGATTACTATTTGGTTTTC
Source organism: Triticum aestivum (assembly GCF_018294505.1). Taxonomy (NCBI): domain Eukaryota; kingdom Viridiplantae; phylum Streptophyta; class Magnoliopsida; order Poales; family Poaceae; genus Triticum; species Triticum aestivum. Next base: position 272,397,125 of record NC_057808.1, read on the forward strand.
CTAACCTGACTAATGCACCACTACGGAGGGAGTACAATAGTAGTCTTTGATTGCAATTTTTTGTTGGTAGCTTACAAAGTTGAGCGATCGGTGAGTACAATAGTAGTCTGATTGATGAGACTTCAGATTTGAGCCATCTACCGGAAGGAATAAAACAATACACCTTGTATTTAATTACAGAGGGAGTAGTACATTTTTTGTGACATGCATTACTAGATATTGCTAGTCAAATACTAAATCCAGATGGATGTGGTGGTACTACTAAATCCAGACAGTGGTGCTAGTACTAGTAGTACTACTACCAATGTAGTAGTACTGTACTGCCCGTTGGTCAAATTATTACGTGTTGCTCCTCACAGTGAAGTGACAAGACCCTACGCCGGAGATGACACCTGAGTATAGGCGCCGTGTTCGGCATACCATAGTCAACCTCACCGTCTGCAGTCACTATCATCATGGCTGTAGAGCTAGCCTGCTTACAACTAGCCGTGTTCGACATAATTTCCCATGCGTAGATGCTCGTGCATTGCATAGAACACCAAGATTGGGGGTGGACGGCGCCGGCAGCGGCCATCGCGCCAGATTTTTCCATGGCCTTCTAGATGTGGTGGGGAGGAGATAAGGCTGATTGTGAGAGACAAGGAGCTGTTTGTAAATAGGGAACAAGTGCGGGCATCTTTTTGCAAAACTCGAGAAGTTTGGTTTGTATGCTTCAGATCTAGATCCGACGGCTATTGGTGAAAGATGGCAAGCACAACATCATCACCAACTCAGGACCTCCTTGATTCGCATGATTTTGAAAACGCAGGAATACGACACTGCAATATTACAAGTTTCAAACTGATATTACAAATGTTAGGAGTAATGCTGCACCTACAAAGAGGGAATTACTAGGAAGTTTACATAAGAACTTTCGTTACTTTAGGTGGATGCAGCATTATCGTACAAACTAAAATCCAACTCCCTGACAAGTCACTAATGGGCAAATAAATTTTCGAGTCTCTGGCCACTTAATGTTTCAAAAACAAAATCAGCTTCTGCGAAGACTTTGTCACTTAGGCTTAGACGCTTGCGGTGATCAGCACGCCATTCATTGTTGCGCCACAGAACGCAAAACCTCATTACCTTGAGCACACTTGCCTCTAGAACAAAGAACCTGGCCAATTTAATCTCAGATGTGCTGCCTCAGTAGTCGATCAAATCAATTTCTGTAAGATGGAGATCAAGGCATTCGATGATATTGTTATAGTGCAGCACATTTTTCACTTTCGAGTCTTTTTTTATCTGCAAAAGAAGAGAACATATTAGAGCAGCTGGCTGTATAAGATTGCCTTGTCATCAAGAGGTACCAATATCATTCGCTCATACGATAGGGTTGGCTGGCTAGTGATATTTTTTCACTCTGTCTCGCTCTCTATCTCTCTCTCTCTCTCTCTCTCTCTCTCTCTTTCCTCTCATTTACCTAGGGCACGTGAAGAGCTTGGGCATTTGTTGCCTTCCACTATGTGGCCAATGCCATATTTCTCAAAAGTATGCCACATAATAAGCATCGATGCAAATCAAAATATTTTGCCACCGCTCTCGCGATGTGAGAGAGTTGGCACCGCTGTGCACACAGACCCACATGTATAAACAAATCAATCAAACCAACTACACCAGCCTCTCACTCTCCCAAACAAGTGTTTTTTTATTGCCTCAGTCCTCTCTCTCTCCCACGCAAGTGCTTTTTCATTGCGTGAGTTAATTTGGCACCGGAGCAAAGTAGGTGATCCAGATTGGGGCACCAGGTGAGCAATGGAGGGGCATCGATGCCAAATGCATCACAAGTGAATTTGGCACGTGTTTTGGCCTACATAGTGGAGGGCCGTTATAGCCCACTTTTGTACTACCTCGTATTTAGTGTAAAATTTTGCCCATAGATTTACCTAAGAAAATGCCAATGCATGTCACCAAAAATTATACCATTTGAAATTATGTTCAAATATGAATCCAATGATATAATTTTTAGTGACATGCATTACCATTTTGTCAGTCAAATCTATGGTCCAATTTTGATACTACAAAATAGGAAGAGTAAACCAGGACGGAGATAGTACTTGCTCTTAGGGTAACCATAGAGTTACTAGTCTAAGTTACTTTCCACTATGACTAGCCTAGGCTACTATAGTAGTACAACAAAAAACTATGCAGGTGATCACGTGAGAAAAAATACTAAAAACATTTCTTTCGGTGTAGTGCGTAGATGCAGTTTTGAACACTACAATTGTCATCGTAATTTGGGAAAATTAAGAAAAAATTGAGCTACGTTGTGATTACCGTTTACTAATAGGAAAGAAGTTTCACCTTGATGAGTAGCTTCTCCGTGCACGGAAAGCATGTAAGGAATCCAACAACTTGATCCAGATTGGGGCCGATAGATTTTATTGCCAAGATCTTCACTGTGCGCATAGACTGGGTCAAGCTTGTGGGAATCATTTTCTGGAAGACGGTCGTAAATACATCAAGAAGAAATTTAAAAATGTGAATTTCAAGAAGACGGAGAAGAAGATGAGTGTTGTACCTGAACGATTACGGATCCAATAAAGAGTTCGGATAATTTGGCAGACGAGTACACCAACGTTGTCAATTTCGGCACGTCAATGACCCTGATTTTTATTGGACCTTCTAGATCAGATACAAGCAATCTCTTAAGGAAAGGCGCATTATCAATGACCATAACGTGGAACAGCTGGAGTGATCTCTTCCCAATTGATGTCTTGTTGCGGGGCCAGCAAGACACATAAATCCATCGGAGATTCGTCGAGGTGATGTGGAGGCTAATGAACCCATGGATCTACTCAAGACGAAGGTACTCGAGCACAGTACAGCTGCAGAGTAGGTGCTCCATAGCCTTCTTCAAGATGACAACGTCAAAGAGGTCGAGCTGCTTGAGTTGAGTTAGAAGAAGGGCGGGCGCGGTGATACGTCTCCAACGTATCTATAATTTTTGATTGTTCCATGCTATTATATTATCTGTTTTGGATGTTTAATGGGCTTTAATATGCTCTTTTATATTATTTTTGGGACTAACCTATTAACCGAAGGCCCAGTGCAAATTGCTGTTTTTTTTTGCCTATTTTAGTGTTTCGCAGAAAAGGAATATCAAACGGAATCCAAACGGAATGAAACCTTCACGAGGATCTTTTTTTGGAACAAAGGCAATCCAGGAGACTTGGAGTGGAGGTCAAGGAAGCCACGAGGTAGGAGGGCGCGCCCCCTCCCTCGTGGGCCCCTCGCAGCTCCACCGACCTACTTCTTTCGCCTATATATACTCTTATACCCTGAAAACATCCAGGGGAGCCACGAAACCACTTTTCCGCCGCCACAACCTTCTATACCCATGAGATCCCATCTTGGGGCCTTTTCCGGCGCTCCGCCAGAGGGGGATTCGATCACGGAGGGCTTCTACATCAACACCATAGCCTCTCCGATGATGTGTGAGTAGTTTACCACGGACCTTTGGGTCCATAGTTATTAGCTAGATGGCTTCTTCTCTCTCTTTAGATCTCAATACAAAGTTCTCCTTGATCTTCTTGGAGATCTTTTTGATGTAATTATTTTTGCGGTGTGTTTGTCGAGATCCGATGAATTGTGGGTTTATGATCAAGATTATCTATGAACAATATTTGATTCTTCTCTGAATTCTTATATGCATGATTTAATATCTTTGCAAGTCTCTTTGAATTATGAGCTTGGTTTGGCCTACTAGATTGATCTTTCTTTCAATGGGAGAAGTGCTTAGCTTTGGGTTGAATCTTGCGGTGCTCGATCCCAGTGACAGAAAGGGAAACGACACTTATTGTATTGTTGCCATCGAGGATAAAAAGATGGGGTTTATATCATATTGCTTGAGTTTATCCCTCTACATCATGTCATCTTGCCTAATGCATTACTCTGTTCTTATGAACTTAATACTCTAGATGCATGCTGGATAGCGGTCGATATGTGGAGTAATAGTAGTAGATGCAGAATCGTTTCGGTCTACTTGTCACGGAAGTGATGCCTGTGTTCATGATCATGCCTAGATGTTCTCATAACTATGTGCTTTTCTATCAATTGCTCGACGGTATTTTGTTCACCCACCGTAATATATGCTATCTTGAGAGAAGCCACAGTGAAACCTATGGCCCCCGGGTCTACTCTACATCATATAAGTTTCCAATCTACAATTCTAGTTTACTATTTATTTTGCAACCTTCACTTTCAAATCTATACAGCAAAAATACCAAAAATATTTATCTTATTATCTTTATCATATCTCACTTTTGCAAGTGGTCATGAAGGGATTGACAACCCCTTTATCACGTTGGTTGCAAGGTTCTTGATTGTTTGTGCAGGTACTAGGCGATTTGTGTGTAGTCTCCTACTGGATTGATACCTTGGTTCTCAAAAACTGAGGGAAATACTTACGCTACTTTGCTGGATCACCCTTTCCTCTTCAAGGGAAAGCCAACACATGCTCAAGAGGTAGCAAGAAGGATTTCTGGCGCCGTTGCCGGGGAGATCTACGCACAAATCAAGACATACCAAGTACCCTTCACAAACTCTTCTCCCTCACATTACATTATTTGCCATTTGCCTCTCGTTTTCCTCTCCCCCACTTCACCCTTGCCGCTTTATTCGCCCTCTTTTTCCGTCCGCTTTTTTCCACTTGCTTCTTGTGTGTCCGTGTGTTAGTTCGTTTGTTTTGCCGCTATGGCCAGTCCTTCTATCATTGGTAGTACTCCCAATCATGAAGTTCTTAATTTTAAACAAAGGAAGGGAGAAAATCTAAAAGATGCTTGGTATAGAATTTGCAATGCTCAGAGTAGATCCACTAGGAAGCAATCTGCTTCCGTTCTTCTTCACAATTTTTATGTAGGCATCACTCCTTGGAAACAGATATATTCTTGACACCATTACCGGAGGGAATTTCTTGGGTAGCCATACTTTTGATTCTTATAATGCTATGATAGATTTGTTTGGCCCGCCACCTCTTTTGGTTAATGGAACTATTTTAACTTTGGAACATGTGATGCAAAGGCTTGAAATTATCGAAAATAAAGTTGCCACTGTAGAGTTGATTGAGAATTTGGATAAAAAGATCCACAACCAAATTACCCAATATGGATCTAAGGTAGGAGTTACTCTGAATTTTTTTCGAGAAAAAGAACCCATAGTTAATGAAAAGATAGAGCAAGATTCCACTAGAATTGATAAACTTGAGGATATTATTACCAACTTAGGGTCTGCCTTTTCTTCCATGAGAAACACTTCAAATCCTCCTACTACTAAAGTTGCCAAATTTATGTATGTTCCTAAAAATAAAGGTGAATCTTCTAGTAAGGAAAATGCGGATCTCAAATCAATAAGTGTTCACCCCAACTTTTTCGCTGTCATTAAGAAACCTTTTGCTACAAATGAATTTCTTGATCTCTTGCCTAGGAGGTTGATCATTAATAAAAAGAAGGAAACTCCTAAGGGTTATAAGTGTTCAATTGAAGAATAGCATACCAAAGATGACAATACCTAGATCTATTCTTTTTTTATGCCTAGCTAGGGGCGTTAAACGATAGCGCTTGTTGGGAGGCAACCCAATTTTATTTTTGTTCCATGCTTTTTGTTACTGTTTAGTAATAAATAATTCATCTAGCCTCTGTTTGGATGTGTTTTTATGTTTTAATTAGTGTTTGTGCCAAGTAGAACCAATAGGATCTTCTTGGGTGATAGTTGTTTGATTTTGCTGAAAAAGACAGAAACTTTGCGCTCACAAAAATAATTGTTAAAATTCACCAGATCGTGATAAAATACTAATTCTTTTTGCAGTAGATCAACATACAAATTTTCCAGGTTTTCCTAGTTTTTCAGGATTTGTGGAGTTCCATAAGTATTTGAACAAATCTGATTGCTACAGACTGTTCTGTTTTTGACAGATTCTGTTTTTCATGTGTTGTTTGCTTATTTTAATGAATCTATGGCTAGTATCGGGGGGTATGAACCATAGAGAAGTTGGAATACATTAGGTTTAGCACCAATATAAATAAAGAATGAGTTCATTACAGTACCTTAAAGTTGTGGTTTGTTTTCTTATACTAACGGAGCTCATGAGATTTTCTGTTGAGTTTTGTGTTGTGAAGTTTTCAAGTTTTTGGGTAAAGATTTGATGGATTTTCGAATAAGGAGTAGCAAGAGCCTAAGCTTGGGGATGCCCAAGGCACCCCAAGGTAAAATTCAAGGACAACCAAAAGCCTAAGCTTGGGGATGCCCCGGAAGGCATCCCCTCTTTCGTCCTTGTCTATCGGTAACTTTACTTGAGGCTATATTTTTATTCACCACATGGTATGTGTTTTGCTTGGAGCGTCTTGTATGATTTGAGTCTTTGCTTTTTAGTTTACCACAATCATCCTTGCTGTACACACCTTTTGGAGAGACACACATGAATCGGAATTTATTAGAATACTCTATGTGCTTCACTTATATCTTTTGAGCTAGATAATTTTGCTCTAGTGCTTCACTTATACCTTTTTAGAGCACGGCAGTGGTTTTATTTTATAGAATTATTGATCTCTCATGCTTCACTTATATTATTTTGAGAGTCCTTTAGAACAGCATGGTAATTTGGTGTGTCTATAAAATTAGTCTTAATATGATAGGCATCCAAGATGGGTATAATAAAAACTTCCATATAGAGTGAATTGAATACTATGAGAAGTTTGATACTTGATGAGTGTTTTGAGATATGAGGATGGTAATATTAGAGTCATGCTAGTTGAGTAATTGTGAATTTGAGAAATACTTGTGTTGGAGTTTGCAAGTCCCGTAGCATGCACGTATGGTAAACGTTGTGTGACAAATTTGAAGCATGAGGTGTTTCTTTGATTGTCCTCCTTATGAGTGGCGGTCGGGGACGAGCGATGGTCTTTTCCTACCAATCTATTCCCCTAGGAGCATGCGCATAGTGCTTGGTTTCTGATGACTTGTTGATTTTTGCAATAAGTATGTGAGTTCTTTATGACTAATGTTGAGTCCATGGATTATACGCACTCTCACCTTTCCATCATTGCTAGCCTCTTCGGTACCGTGCATTGCCCTTTCTCACCTTGAGAGTTGGTGCAAACTTCGCCGGTGCATCCAACCCCGTGATACGATACGCTCTATCACACATAAACCTCCTTATATCTTCCTCAAAACAGCCACCGTACCTACCTATTATGGCATTTCCATAGCCATTCCGAGATATATTGCCATGCAACTTTCCACCGTTCCGTTTATTATGACACACTTCATCCTTGTCATATTGCCTTGCATGATCATGTAGTTGACATCGTATATGTGGCAAGGCAACCATGCATAATTTCATTCATGTCACTCTTGTTTCATCGCCCATCCCGATACACCGCCGGAGGCATTCATATAGAGTCATACTTTGTTCTAGTATCGAGTTGTAATCTTTGAGTTGTAAATAAATAGAAGCGTGATGATCATCATTAATAAAGCATTGTCCCGGAAAAAAGGCCAAAAAAAGAAATAAAAGGGGCAATGCTACTATCCTTTTTCCACACTTGTGCGTCAAAGTAGCACCATGATCTTCATGATAGAGAGAAACTTATATTGTCACTTTCATATACTAGTGGGAATTTTTCATTATAGAACTTGCTTGTATATTCCAACAATGGGCTTCCTCAAATGCCCTAGGTCTTCATGAGCAAGCAAGTTGGATGCACACCCACTTAGTTTCTTTTGTTGAGCTTTCATACATTTCTAGCTCTAGTGCATCTGTTCCATGGCAATCCCTACTCCTCAAATTGACATCAATTGATGGGCATCTCCATAGCCCATTGATTAGTCGCGTCGATGTGAGACTTTCTTATTTTTTGTCTTCTCCACACAACCCCCATCATTATACTCTATTCCACCCATAGTGCTATGTCCATGGCTCATGCTCATGTATTGCGTGAAAGTTGAAAAAAAAATGAGAATACTAAAGTATGAAACAATTGCTTGGCTTGTCATTGGGGTTGTGCATGATGAGAGCATTTTTGTGTGACGAAAATGAAGCATAGCCAAACTATATGATTTTGTAGGGATAAGCTTTCTTTGGCCATGTTATTTTGAGAAGACATAATTGCTTAGTTAGTATGCTTGAAGTATTATTAATTTTATGTCAATATTAAACTTTTTTCTTGAATCTTTCGAATCTAAACATTCATGCCACAATAAAAAAATTACATTGAAAATTATGTTAGGTAGCATTCCACATCAAAAATTCTGTTTTTATCATTTACCTACTCGAGGACGAGCAGGAATTAAGCTTGGGGATGCTTGATACGTCTCCAACGTATCTATAATTTTTTATTGTTCCATGCTATTATATTATCTGTTTTGGATGTTTAATGGGCTTTAATATGCTCTTTTATATTATTTTTGGGACTAACCTATTAACCGAAGGCCTAGTGCAAATTGCTGTTTTTTTGTGCCTATTTCAGTGTTTTGCAGAAAAGGAATATCAAACGGAATCCAAACGGAATGAAACCTTCGCGAGGATCTTTTTTGGAACAAACGCAATCCAGGAGACTTGGAGTGGAGGTCAAGGAAGCCACGAGGTAAGAGGGCGCGCCCGGGGGGTAGGCGCGCCTCCACCCTCGTGGGCCCCTCGCAGCTCCACCGACCTACTTCTTTCGCCTATATATACTCTTATACCCTGAAAACATCCAGGGGAGCCACGAAACCACTTTTCCACCGCCGCAACCTTCTGTACCCGTGAGATCCCATCTTGGGGCCTTTTTAGGCGCTCCGCCGGAGGGGGATTCGATCAGGGAGGGCTTCTACATCAACACCATAGCCTCTCCGATGATGTGTGAGTAGTTTACCACAGACCTTCGGGTCCATAGTTATTAGCTAGATGGCTTCTTCTCTCTCTTTGGATCTCAATACAAAGTTCTCCTCGATCTTCTTGGAGATCTATTCGATGTAATTCTTTTTACGGTGTGTTTGTCAAGATCCGATGAATTGTGGATTTATGATCAAGATTATCTATGAACAATATTTGATTATTCTCTGAATTCTTATATGCATGATTTAATATCTTTGCAAGTCTCTTCGAATTATCAGTTTAGTTTGGCCTACTAGATTGATCTTTCTTGCAATGGGAGAAGTGCTTAGCTTTGGGTTGAATCTTGCGGTGCTCGATCCCAGTGACAGAAAGGGAAACGACACTTATTGTATTGTTGCCATCGAGGATAAAAAGATGGGGTTTATATCATATTGCTTGAGTTTATCCCTCTACATCATGTCATCTTGCCTAATGCGTTACTCTGTTCTTATGAACTTAATACTCTAGATGCATGCTGGATAGCGGTCGATGTGTGGAGTAATAGTAGTAGATGCAGAATCGTTTCGGTCTACTTGTCACGGACGTGATGCCTATGTTCATGATCATGCCTAGATATTCTCATAACTATGCGCTTTTCTATCAATTGCTCGACAGTAATTTGTTCACCCACTGTAATATATGCTATCTTGAGAGAAGCCACTAGTGAAACCTATGGCCCCTGGGTCTACTTTACATCATATAAGTTTCCAATCTACAATTCTAGTTTACTATTTATTTTGCAATATTTACTTTCCAATCTATACAACAAAAATACCAAAAATATTTATCCTATTATATTTATCAGATCTCACTTTTGCAAGTGGCCGTGAAGGGATTGACAACCCCTTTATCGCGTTGGTTGCAAGGTTCTTGATTGTTTGTGCAGCTACTAGGCGATTTGTGTGTAGTCTCCTACTGGATTGATACCTTGGTTCTCAAAAACTGAGGGAAATACTTATGCTACTTTGCTGCATCACCCTTTCTGTCGGCGTTCTAGGAACGAGGGTCCCCAGACTTGCCTGCCTGCAGCCCACGGCGTGGCTTTGCTAGCAGGCCCGTAAAGCCCATCTTCATCAACAAGGCATCCAAGACCCTCGCGAGGGGCCAAGCCTCGCGAGGCGGACGATGCAAGACCTCCTCAGGAGCGGCCTCGCCAGGCAGGCTCGCGAGGGGCAGAGAGATCAAGGCAAGGCAAACCTCACGAGGTTCTCGTGACGTGAGCCATGACGATCGAGACCAGGCGGGCGCCAGTGTGCAGCGTCCTTGTTTCCTCTTTGGTGCAAGGAGGCAAGCACAGGCGCGGAGTACCGAGGCATCAAGCAAAGGTTTCCATATCAGTGCAATGAGACCAAGACCAGCAGGACGGCAAGACGGAGGTCACCATGGAGCCCAAGGCAGCGTCACCACCAGAGCCTTTTGCACGCGAAGACTACTTTTGTCAGGATAAGCTATACTAGTTGTCCCTTTTCAAATTGGCCGTTGTTGGCTCCCTTCCCGCTCAATATTTGGGGAGAGGACCAGGGCCTCTATAAATAGGACTAGCCACCACAGTAGGAGGCATCGAATCCTCACCCACACAAGTCCGCCAAGCACAAGAACACCTCAACCTCAGGAAGCTGTTCTTCCCCTTTGTACTGTTCATCCTCAGCCCAAGAGGCAATCCACCACCACCACACTGGAGTAGGGTATTACACCACAACGGTGGCCCGAACCAGTATAAATCTTGTGTCCCTTGTGTTGTGAGTTCGTCGAGTTAGTCTGTGAGATCTTAGCTAAACTAGGACGTGGATCGATATGGGGGAAATCTTCGTGCGCAACCCAGTGTTCGAACCTTGAGGGTTTTGCTAGAACCCGTGATCCGACATTTGGCGTGCCAGGTAGTGGTGCGCCGTAGCCTTCCCTCCATCAATCTATGCTCCGCCACCACCGCGCTCCGCCCTCATGGCAGGCGCCTCGCTCCCGGCTCCGACGGCTGGCGCCGACGACGGGGCCGGGGAGCTCCGAGCCCTGGCCCCCGCCTTGCGGCAGGTGCAGTGGCCGCCCAAGTTCAAGCCGGAGATGCCGCCGCGCTACGGCGGCGCGGCAGACCCGTCAGCTTTCATACTGGCATACGAGGAGGCCGTCCACGAGGCCGGGGGCGACGACAATTTCGTGGCCAATTTGTTTCCCATGGCCCTTGCTGGCGCGCCGCGCGCCTGGCTGTTCAACCTCCCCGAATCCACAGTGGCATCTTCGGAGGAGCTGCGCGACCTCTTCACTGCGCGCAACGCGGCGCCGGCGCACCATGCGGTCGCAGCCCTACTAGGCGGCTCTCAAGCACCGCCTTCAGATCGCCATGTCAAGCCATTCCTTCGCCAGATCGGCGCCGCCTCCAAGCGCTCGGGGGCTCCGCCGGGCTGGGCCGCGCCTGAAGCCGACCTCACCTTCGACTCAGAAGACCACCCCGTCACCCCCGCCGGCTCGGGTATGCTCCCGATGCTTTACACGCCCACCATCTGCAACGTGGCCGTCACCAAGACCCTCATCGATGGCAGCGCCAGCCTCAACGTGCTCTCTGTGGAGGCCTTCAGCCTTCTTCTCGTACCTCTCGAGCGGCTCAGCCTCAGCAAGCCTTTCTGAGCAGTTGGCGGTGGCACCGCCCACTCCCTGGGGCAGATCCGTCTCCCCGTCACCTTCGGCACACGCGACAAATACCGCACCGAGCTGGTCGACTTCGACATCGCCCACATCAGCCTCCCGTACAACGCCATCCTCGAGTACCCAGCTCTGGCCCAGTTCATGGCAGCAACCCACCCGGCGTACAACCTCATGAAGATGCCTGGAAGCAAGGGTGTCCTAACTATCAAGGGGGGCGCCAAGGAGGCCGTGGCGGCGCTCAAGCTTGCCTTCAAGACCACCGCGGCGGCACAGCCCGTCGGCACGGGCGCCACCGAGGCCAAGGGGGCCGCACCAACCAAGAAGAAGCAGTTGTTCACCCAAGACAAGGCGGAAACCAAGCAGGTGCCGGTCAATGAAGACGGATCCTCGGGAGCCACCTTTACCATAGGTGCCGACCTCGACCCGAGCCAAGAGGAAGCGTTGGTGAAGTTCTTGCGTGCAAACAAGGAGATATTCGCATGGGAGCCCAAGCAGCTGGTGGGGGTCCCGAGAGAAGTGATTCAACATCACTTGAGGGTGTGCCCCAACGTACGCCCAGTGAAGCAGCGGGCGAGACGGCAGTCCACGGAGAAGCAGGCATTCATCGTCCAAGAGACCCGCAAGTTAGAGGCGGCGGGTGCCATTCGCGAGGTTCGGTACCCCGAATGGCTGGCGAACCCCGTCGTTGTGCCGAAGAAAGGCGGGAAGCAGCGAATGTCATCGACTTCACCAACCTCAACAAGGCCTGCCCCCAAGATCCGTTCCCGCTCCCACGCATCGACTAGATCGTTGACTCCACCGCCGAGTGCGACCTGCTGTGCTTCCTGGATGCGTTCTCAAGGTATCACCAGATCAAGATGGCGGTAGAAGATGTAGAGAAGACAGCCTTCCTGACCCCGTGCGGGGTGTACTGCTACATTTGCATACCTTTCGGACTGCATAACGCGGGCGCAACCTTTCAGCGGCTGATGCACATCGCCTTAGGGCGATAGCTCGGGAGAAACGCGGAGGCCTACGTCGACGACATCGTGGATCTGGATCCAGGATCTGGAGGAGACTTTCGCGAGCCTGCGCCAGGTGAACTTGCGACTTAACCCGGAGAAATGCGTGTTTGGTGTCCCTTCCGGCAAGCTGCTGGGTTTCCTCGTATCCCATAGAGGGATCGAGGCGAACCCAGAAAAGATCAAGGCCATTGAAGACATGAGCCCACCGCAGACCCTCAAGGAAATGCAGAAGCTGGCTGGTCGGGTAACTGCGTTGGGGCGCTTCATCTCCAAGCTGGGAGAGCGTGCCCTACCCTTCTTCAAGCTGATGAAGAAGAAGGGCCCGTTCGAGTGGACCCCGGAGGCCGACCAAGCTTTTCAAGACCTCAAGAGATAACTGACCAGCCCTCCAGTGATGGTGGCGCCGCGACCTCTCGAGCCCTTAGTGCTTTATCTTGCCGCCACTCCGTACTCCGCCAGCGCGGCGGTGGTGGCGGTTCGGGAAGAGCACCAAGCCAAAGGCGCGTTACGACAAGCCACGCCACCAGCTGGACCGACGCAAGTTCAGGAAGACACCGCAAGAGCCGTAGCAGCGTCGGCAGAGGACCAAGCTCGGCAGGCCGCCGCCACCAAGGTCCCGACAAGCGATCAAGCGTCGGAGGTTCCACCACCTCAGGAGGCACCCAAACTTCCGCAAGACATGAGCCTCACCAACACGCCAGTTCTCGTCGAGCACCCGGTGTATTTCTTCAGCACGGTGTTGCGGGACTCAAGGGCACGATACCCCATGCCCCAAAAGCTCTTGCTCGCGCTCTTGATGGCCTCACGGAAGTTGCGACGCTACTTCCAGGGCTACCCCATCAAGGTCGTCTCGGCCTACCCGTTGGAGAGAGTGCCCAGGAGCCCCAACTCTGCTGGAAGGGTCGCTGAGTGGAACATCGAGCTGTAGGCATTCCAGTTGGAGTTCAGCACTACCAGGGTCATCAAGGGAGCCACACTCGCTGATTCCGTGGCGGAATGGACGGATGCCCCAACGCTGGAAGTAGGCGAGGACCAGTCCACCTCACCGGGAAGTGAGGCGCTTGACGGCTGGGTCATGTATTTCGATGGTGCCTTCGCGCACCAAGGCACGGGGGCTGGAGCACTACTCGTCTCCCCCACTCAAGACAAGCTCTACTACGCTGTACAGCTCTACTTTCAGCAGGGCGAGAAGGTCTCCAACAACATTGCAGAATACGAAGGCCTCATAGCTGGCCTGAAAGCTGCGGCAGCCCTGGGGGTGAAGCGCCTCACCGTCAGGGGCGACTCACACCTTCTCATCAATTTCTCCAACAAGGTATACGAGCCGAAGGACGAGCACATGGAGGCATACCTCACGGAAGTGCGCAAGATGGAGAAACAGTTCCTGGGCCTGGAGTTCCAGCACGTGCCCCGCGGCACCAACAAGGAAGCTGACGACATCGCCAAGAGGGCATCCAAGCGGCAGCCCCAAGAGCCCGGCGTCTTCGAGGAGCGGCTCTTCAAGCCATCAGCAACGCCACCACTCTCAAGGATAGCTCAGCCTCGGGAGGAGCTCCCGCAGCCGCCTGCCATGGGAGCCCCAGCCTATGGCCCGACTTCGGGAGCGCGCCTACTCTTGGCGCTCGAGCCCCAGGAGGGATGCTGGACCAAGGAATTCAAGGAATACCTGATGCAAGGGACGCTGTCGGAGAAGGAGGAGGACACGGAGCGTGTGGCCCGGCAAGCCACAGCATACTGCATTCGGGACGGTGAGTTATACAGGAAGCGACCAAATGACGTTTCATTGTGTTGCATCTTCAGAGACCAGAGGAAGGAGTTGCTATCCGACATACACGGTGGGGACTGCGGGCACCACTCGTCGTCATGAACCCTCGTCGGCAAGGCATTCCGCAGCGGATTCTACTAGCCCACGGTGCTCAACAATGCAGCCGAGCTGGTGAAGTCCTGTGAAGCCTGCTAGTTCCATGCCAAGCAGATCCATCAGCCGGCTCAGGGCCTCCAGACCATCCCACTCACATGGCCGTTCGCGGTCTAGGGGCTGGATATCTTGGGCCCATTCCCTCGAGCGCCAGGGGGCTACCGCTACCTCTACATCGCCATCGACAAGTTCACCAAGTGGGTGGAGGTGGAAGCCGTCCACACCATCCCAGCTGGCTCCGCGGTCAATTTCATCAGGGGTCTCGTGTGCCGTTTCGGGGTCCCCAACCGTATCATCACTGATAACGGCTCGCAGTTCACTAGTAATCTCTTCAAAACATACTGTGCTAACCTTGGAACGCAGATCTGCTACGCTTCGGTGGCGCACCCCAGGAGCAATGGTCAGGCCGAATGCGCCAACGCAGAGGTCCTGAGGGGCCTCAAGACCAGGACTTTCAAGAAGAAGCTCGAGGACTGCGGCAAGGGCTGGTACGACGAGCTCCAGTCTGTGTTGTGGTCCATCCGCACCACCGCCACCAAGCCAACGGGCGAGACCCCATTCTTCCTCGTCTACGGAGCAGAAGCGGTCCTCCCTCACGAGGTCAAGCATCGCTCCGCACGGGTCCTGGCGTTTGATGAAACGCAACAGGACGCCACGCGGGGGATGGACCTCGTGCTGGGGGAGGAACGCCGCTGCGAAGCCGCACTACGGGCGGCAAGGTACAAGTAGGCGCTGCGGCGATACCACTGCTGCAACATCCACTCCAGGACGCTCGAGGTGGGTGACCTCGTCCTGAGGCAGGTCCTCTCCAGGGAAGGGCTGCATAAGCTCTCACCCATGTGGGAGGGCCCGTTCAAGTTCGTCCATGTCTCCAGGCCTGACGCCGCGCGCCTGGAGACACAGGACGGGGTACCCATCCAGAACGCCTGGAACATCCAGCACCTCCGGAAGTTCTACCCGTGAAGAAAGGCCCAGTGCCTGTGAAGAAGGCCCGGTGCCTGTGAAGATCGCCGCCTGTGACACTCTCACGTAATAATGAGTGGGGCTGTACACGCCCCGGAGTCTCAGGAGTGCCGCCCTTGGGCCTCGGGGGCTCCCTCCCACGTCCAAGTGGCA
Organism: Triticum aestivum; assembly: GCF_018294505.1. NCBI lineage: Eukaryota > Viridiplantae > Streptophyta > Magnoliopsida > Poales > Poaceae > Triticum > Triticum aestivum. The sequence continues at coordinate 272,412,690 of NC_057808.1, forward strand.
GCACTTAGATCCGCGCTGGTGAGAAGACCTGAAGACTAGACTAGGTGCCGGACGCGGCTTTTCATTTGCTTTCCGTAATTGGCTCGCCTCCTTTTAATTGAAAGTTTGCTTTTGGAGTTCCTTGCTGGTTTGGTTCCGTCGCTTTTTCTGCTGTTTCTGGTTCTAGTTTAACCTGTTTTCTCTCTCTCTCGCATACCTCGCGAGGGGGTTAGGCAGGCGCCCTCGCGAGCCTTTTTTCCTTTCCTCTGCCCTTCGTCAGTTTTTTCGCAAGGCATCCTCGTTCGAGCCAACAAGCTGGCGCATCTCTCCTGATCCGTGCCCCTCGGGTATCGCGATACGAAGTGCTGGGTCTAGGCTCGGGTGAACGATAAGCCTCCTGGCGATGCTCCTAACAAGTTTTTTCAGCTCCCTAGTACCCGCCAAGTCAAGGAAGGCCTCCGCAGGCACCAGGAAGCGAGTCCCTCGCGAGGAGGAGGCTACCCCAAGCGTGCCAAGCTAAGTTACATCTACACAAAATAACGACACAGCACGGAAACAACAAACACGGCATAATGATTGGGAAATCATAGTTCGATACACGCCCCTCCGGGGCCCATACTGGTTTCTTCTTGAAAGGAACAACAAAATAAAGCGGCGCCTGCCCCTACAGCGGTCCACGGAGGAAGGCTCCTGGCGCCGTCCTGAGCTCAGCCAGACCCCTCCTCACGCTTCACGGAGGTACGGCGACAAGACGATCCGCTACCACCTTCGAAGCAGGCGCGGCGGCGTGGCGGCTGGTCGTAGCCACCGCTGCTGGAGCTGTCACCGGGGGAAGAGCCGCCGTAGCTGGACGAGACGCGGTCGGCACCAAGGGCGGGTTCGCCTTCGTCCTCGTCTCGACCATCGCCAAGGCCGAGCACCTCCTCGCTGTCATTCACCTCGGGGCAGCACCCGGCGCGGCGACCATCTTCCCCAAACACCCTCACGTAGAGGGTCGCATCACCGTCGTACCTGAAATGGAGGGTGCACCGCCTGCCCAGGCAGCGGGCGCAGGCAAACGTCTGCCAACCACGGGCCAGAGCTATGTTGCCCATGGCGGAGACCTCAACCACAACCCAAGAAGCTCTGCTGCAGCAACCGTCCGCCTGCAGCCAGAGCCCGCCTGGACCAGAGGCCGGCAGCTCACCGGCGAAGAAGCGTGGGAGCTGAAGCCAGTTGTCGGTCGGGTTCTCCGACCAGACGACGAACTCCAGCAACACCGCCGCTGAATGGGAGCGCGGCCAGGGAGGCCGTGCAACCATGGCACGTCTCCCTTCGTCAACAGGGCTGCCACGACTGGAAAGACCCCTGCCACGCGCAGCGGTGCCACCGCGGGAACGGGGGGCCGCGGTGGGGGTCGGGGTGTGCTTGCAGGGACGGCCGCATCCACGCTTTGGCGCCGGGGAGCCGGGCCCCTCGCGAGGAGCCTTTCCCTTCTCCGCGGCGGAGAACCTCTTCGACGGCGCCATCGGTGTCAGCGGTGGAGTAGAGGAGGAAGAAGCAAGCGGAATGGGAAGAAATGGCGACGGGGGCTCTGCCCCCCCTTCCTCATTTATAGCAGGAGAAGGCCAACCAACGCCCCCCACGATCACAGGTAATGATGGTTTTCCTTGCATGTCGCAGGGACTTGTCAAGTCGGGCAGTTGCCGAGGCAGCGTGGGGAAGCGGAGACGCCCACGTCCAATCAACCACCACGCGTCGACCAAGGCCGCAGGCTATTGGGGCCCACGGCGCTCCGTACTTGACCTTTGGCTTCGCCTTGAAGCCAAGCCCGAGCGCGCCTTGGGCCTGGGGGCTACTGTCGGCGTTCTGGGAACGGGGGTCCCAAGATTTGCCTGCCTGCAGCCCACGGCGTGGCGTTGCTAGCAGGCGCGTACGGCCCATCTTCATCAACAAGGCATCCAAGACCCTCGCGAGGGGCCAAGCCTCATGAGGCGGACGACGCAAGACCTCCTCAGGAGCGGCCTCGCCAGGCAGGCTCGCGAGGGGCGGAGATATCAAGGCAATGCAAAGCTCGCGAGGTTCTCGTGACGTGAGCCATGACGATTGAGACCAGGCGGGCGCCAGCGCGCGCAGCGTCCTTGTTTCCTCTTTGGTGCAAAGGAGGCAAGCACAGGCGCGGAGTACCGAGGCGTCAAGCAAAGGTTTCCATATCAGTGCAACGAGACCAAGACTAGCAGGACGGCAAGACGGAGGTCACCATGGAGCCCAAGGTGGCGTCACCACCAGAGCCTTTTGCAAGCGAAGACTACTTTTGTCAGGATAAGATGTACTAGTTGTCCCCTTTCAAATTGGCCGTTGTTGGCTCCCTTCCCGCTCAATATTTGGGGAGAGGACCAGGGCCTCTATAAATAGGACTAGCCACCACAGTAGGAGGCATCGAATCCTCACCCACACAAGTCCGCCAAGCACAAGAACACCTCAACCTCAGGAAGCTGTTCTTCCCCTTTGTACTATTCATCCTTAGCCCAAGAGGCAATCCACCACCACCACACTAGAGTAGGGCATTACACCACAACGGTGGCCCGAACCAGTATAAATCTTGTGTCCCTTGTGTTGTGAGTTCGTCGAGTTAGTCCGTGAGATCTTAGCTAAACTAGGACGTGGATCGGTAGGGGGGGAATCTTCGTGCGCACCCCAGTGTTCGAACCTTGAGGGTTTTGCTAGAACCCGTGATCCGACACTTTCCTCTTCAAGGGAAAACCAACGCATGCTCAAGAGGTAGCACGCGGCATTAATCTTGGGAAGATAGCAGGAGCTGAAGCTGGCCCGGCGTAGTGTTGGCGTGAGGCGGAGCACGGACGGTGGCAGATAGTGACATCGTCCAGCTTCATAGCTGAGCTCCTTGAGCTGATCTAGGGCGGGGGATAAGAACCAAGCATCAAACTTGGCTTGGACCTTGCAGTTGGTACTGAACATGCGGATGTCAAGGCGTCTGGCTGGCCCAGGGTGCGATGAAAGGATCTTCGAGAATTCGGCCATGCGTTTGCAATCCCCGTTGCAGAGGCAGCTGTCGACGGTGAGGTTGAGGGGGACGCGCCGCCAGAGGGGGTGCCACCGCCGGGAGAGCAGGGCAGTCCGCACGGCAGATTTGGTGGGGAGGAGGTCGATGATGACGACCAACATGTCGTCGGGGAGGCTGCTGATGAAGTCCAGGCTCGCCGGATGCGGTTTTGACTCGAGCCGCCTCCCCTTGTTGGCTGCCTCGCCGTCCATCTCAACCGGCGGCGACGCCGGTGTACACGTGTGCTGGTGTGTGTTGTGTGCTGGCCTGCTGGGTGTGCGCGAGTGCGTCCTTGTGTGCATGCCGCCGCGCAGTGGTGAATTGTGCACGAGTGCGTCCTTCATGTGGAAGAAGTGTGCGCTCAATTTACTAGCGTGCGGGGTGCTACCCCGAGTGGTTTCAACTTTGTTTACTTCACTGCGTGTCAGATGGGCCTCTAGTTTACTTATTTTCACCCACTGCCACATGGGCCATCACACGAAGATAGATAACACGATCTGACAAGGCAGCATGTGGACTGGTTGACCGGTCAACTAAACAATATACGGAGCTATACGCTGACACCGTGAGCGTATAATCTGTCGGTATAGAGAGTTCGAGTGAGAGGGGAGGCCCGTGAGAGATAGTAGAGAGAGAGAAAGAGCTACTCCCTCCGTTCGATAATGTAGTGCCAACATTTTTTTAAGTCAAACTTTTGAAACTTTGACCAAGTTTATAAAGAAATTACTTATATCTACAATACCAAAGATAAATGATAGTATGAAGTAAGTACATGTTGTGATGAATCTAATTATCGTTCCAGGTGTAAATGTTTTTCTCCACATATACCTGGTCTAACTTTTCTGATGACTTTTCAAAACATCCATATGCTTATGGATGTGAGAGAGTACCTAACTGGAGAGAGTGTGTGTGAAATAGAAAGAGTGACTAAAAAAGTGTGTGTGCGTGTGTGAAAGAGACATGGACAACACACGATAAAAGTAGAGAAAAAGCGTGTGTGTCTTATGCAAACATATCACACATGCATCTTCGACAGCGGAAGCAAGGTGAGGAGATAGTGTGACACCCAAAATTTCATTTGGATTTTTCAAAAAAATTATTTGACTTGAGGGAGGTGATTTAATTTTTTCCTTCAAAAGAACCCTCCCTTTCAAACTATTTTATGGCAAGAGTTTTATTTGGTTTCACCCAAGACTTGATTTTGGTCTTGGAGGTTCTTGCTTTTTATTTTTGACTCAAGCCAAAATGCTTTTCACTTGGGAAAAATGCCTTTTGAAAATTTCTTTGAAAATACTCTATGGCTTTTGGAATGATCCTTTACCACTTTCAACAAATCTCTCATGACATGACCTTAGTACAAATCCACTCTCCTAAACCTTCCCTCATCTTTGGATCATGATTTGCATCAAATCCAGCAAGTTGAACCTCCCCATATGATTAATTTCCATTTAAATCTTATCAAAACAATTTCTGCCTTCTATTCTAGCCCTTGGAGATTTACAAAGGAACTACCATTTCTGTTTTGATTTTTGCCCCCAAACCAATTTCCCCTCCTAGTCCTTTGAACCCTCAACCAAGATCCATGAAGATCCACTGGTCTTCAGTTCAAATTTTTCAAACTATACTTGCTGCAAGTTTGGACCAGATTTGCCAAATTTGATGAAATTCATTCAAACCCCTCTCCAAAAATTCTGAGAAAAATCACGCAACCCCTGGGTGCATTGAGAGGTCACCTCACCAAGTCCCAGCCCCAGGAAAATTTTTCTTCATGCCAAATCATTCTGTCGAACACCTGCAGAGCATTGTCAATGTCAAGTTCAGAGATTCAGAAATACAGTTCAATGATCTACTGTCGTTTTCTTCAGAACCTGTTGTCGATCTCGACAGTGCCGCGTTGGCGCCTTGCTCCCCGTCCCCTCCCCCTTGTCCTCTGCACCGCAGGAGCGCCTGGATGCTTGCGGGCATCGGCGCCGAGCTGGAGGAGGTGCGCCGCCCCGTGACTGACGCCAGCGGCGGCTTTGCGGCCGCCAGAGAGAGGCGCAGCGCAGACGGCGCCACTCAGCGCCACCCAAGCCATCGGAGGTCGCCGCGTGGTCTTCCACTCCCCCGTGCGCGCTGCTACCCTCGTCGTGAACTGCCAGGCGCGGAGCACGCTCTCTGCCGCCGTCGTGCCCGTGCGGCCACCCCACCATGGACCAGCGCCATTACGCCAAGACCGACCAGGATTAGCGGGGGAATGGAACCAGTAACTCCCACTGATGCTGCCTGGCCACCTAAACCCCCTGCCAATCCACTGCCTCGCTGTAATTGCTCGCCGGAGCAACCCCGTTCACGCCCACCCCCTCAATCCGCCTATAAATAGAGGGCCCAAGCTTCAACTCGAACCCACACCACCTCTGCACCCCACCTAGACCCTGCCTAGCCACTAGAAGAGCCCCGAGGGAGTCTCCTTCCTCGACTCCGGCCGCCGCGATCCGCCACGGGATCCAGCTCGATTCGCTCCCGTGCGTGCACCTCTGCCTCCCATCTCTTGCCAGTAGCTCTCTAGTGCATCCCTCCTTCTGACCCGCGCTTCAATTCGAAGTTTGCAGCACACCACCGGAGTTCTCCACCTTCACTCGAGCCGCCGTCCGCCGGAGAAAGTGTCGCCATCGACGTGGTGCTCTCCGTCGGTCGAGTCCACCACCCACCGACGCGGAAGGACACGCTGAAGCTCTTGGTACACTCCGATCTCCCTGTCTCGCCGTGGTTCGACGCCGGCGACCACCGTAGTCTTCGGGCGCCGGCGAACTTTTTAAACCTGACATGTGGACCCCCCCTGTCAGCCTCTATTCTCTTCTCCCTCGAACCGTTTTCTGTTGGCGCCTTTGGGCAGAGTACGTTTTCTCTGTGGGCTTGCGCGTTTCTATTCGAACGGTTTTCTGCTTTCTCAGTTAAACCCCTGGAACTTTTCTGTTTCATTACAGATGAGTCCCTGGACAGAAACCCTTATAACTTTTTAATAAAAAGTGATTTTTGAGTGATTCTTTTTCTGACAGTCTTATAATTTTGTCTAGTTTTTTATGGGATTTATTTGGAAAAAATTTGGAACAACTTCTATGCACGCGTTGGTTTTCATGTTAGTATGCTTCTTCGCTATACCGTAGGTTCCGGAAGAGGTAACGGAGCCGCGAACTTCGCCGAGCTAGACTCTGACTTCTCCGAACCAGGCAAGCATGTTTGAACTTTTGATATGATAGGTGTTTTGCATGTTCGCATGAAAGGTTGTGCGTGGCATATGAGTACCGGTGAGTATCTCATTGCTTGTGAGGCAACTCCCCGTGTGTTCCAAAGTTGCGATGATCTCTGATGAGAGATGGCCTAATCATGTGGTGACATGAAGGGAAGCAAGGTGGTATTGTTGTAGCATGCCAGCCTTGCATCATCCGACACTTTCCGACGTTAACGTGGACGGAGTCACGTTATCGTTCTTCCCCCTTCCGTGCTACCACTGGTTTTCTGCCAGAATGCGGTTTAGTAAGTTGGTAACCTCTTTCCGTGTACACACCAAACAGAGGGGCCGGGATGATGGTTCCATGGCCCTGGATTAAAGCCAGTCATCCGGTCAGGGGGCATGGGTGTTTCCGGTTGGGACCGAGAGGGGGGCACCCCTTAGAGCGCGCGTATAGAAATTTGATCCCATGCTACGCGAGGTTGTAGCCTCCCCGTCTCAAGGTTTTTCTTGAACGTTGCCGAGGGTGATTCCTGGCTTCGGAATGTTGAATGGGTGTGTACTGGTTAGATGTGTTTCTTCCAAAACACCGTAAACGGAACTAGTCCCCGTGACTACTGAAATCCGTCGGCTGTGGTTAGAGTACAAACTCTGCAGAGTCAAATCCTTCCGAGTCATCGTATCCATGGCCCAGTATCGTGATCAGCGTATCCATGTCTATGTCGTAACCTCGTGGTATATTCTTCTTTCCGGTAAGCGAGCATGAGTAGTAAACTTGGCTGAACGTTATTCCTGTGGATGGACTAACCCTGTTGTTTATCTCATGTCTGATTATTCTCTTGATATGATTTAAGATTCATGAGCTACTAAGTTATGAATACAAGCCCTTTATGTGATGTCGCTCAGACGTCCGACTGTGGCACGCATTGTTTTTCTTTACTTTCTGTTATAAGCCCTTTATGTGGTGTCGCCCCGACGCCCGACTGCGGCATTATTATTCTTGCAGTTTCCTCTCGAGGAGTCATTCAGACCCTCGTTTGGCACCGGCATTATTATTCTTGCAGTTTCCTCTCGAGGAGTCATTCAGACCCTCGTTTGGCACCGGTATTATTATTCTTGCAGTTTCCTCTCGAGGAGTCATTCAGACCCTCGTTTGGCACCCAGTATTTATTTTGGGATTTCGGGAGGACTACCGCCCGACTTCTCTGATATTTCCCCATGCATTATTGTCTCTATGTCGGAATGCACTTGTTATTCTGTCCATATGCTTCATGTTTACATTTGCTATATCTTATGTCCGAACTGTCTTGCGAGTACTTTCATAGTACTCACCTGGCTTGTTGATTTGGCCAGATGTTGACGAAGGCGATCTCATGGATGAAGAGTTTGATAGTGAGTCTGACGCCTAGAGGAATCCCAGTCAGTCCCGTGCGATCCTGGATATAGGTCACTTGTATCATATACGCTTCCGCCACCCGCAATAAGTCTCCCCGAGCCTCACTCCGACGCTCGAAGAGCTGTAGTTTTCAGGAGTCATATCACCCACTTCGCGGTGATATTTCCACCATCGTTGTTATCGTGAGTTAGTAGTTATGCCACCCTATCCGCCGTTATGTTTTATCGGTGTGCATGTAATAAATTGTTGAGCAGTCTCCGCTCAACCTTGTATTATATTCAGTACTCCTGGTATTTTTCCTCTGTGACCAAGATATTGTCTACCAGTGAGAAGGAATTCTTCTTTACTGGTCCGTAAAAGGGATTGGTCTCTCAATAAATATTTCATTGAAAAACCGGTCGTGACAAGCTTGGTATCAGAGCCAGGCTGACTGTAGGAAGCCACTAGGTGCGATCGCTAATCGGTTATTAGCCTCTTTTGTGCTTTTTCAACATTTTGCAATTGTAGCTATTTTCTGTTGGTCATCATAAATTTATGACATGACTACTCAGAATTTTTGCCTACTTTTGTAGATGGCTGGCAGCAACTGCGAGACTCGAGTGTTCACGAACGTGCCTGAGGGGTTTGTCAAACTCCTCGTTTCCATCACCAAGCTCGCGATCGGGCCAGCGACTCGTCCGGAGTTCACGCTTTATCAGCACAAGCTCAGCGACGACGTGTCTATGCACCAAGCCGTGGTGCACAAGCCACTTCCGTTTTGTGGGAAGGGCCATGCCTACGGAGAGGCATGCCATGCAGATGGCTGCCCGTGAGGCGATAGCTCGCCTTCGGGACATTCTTCCTATGATGAAGACTCGTCGCTACCGCTACCTCCCATGCCATGTGCCATACACTTGTCACTATGCATTCGCCTGCCATCAGGGAGAATGAAATGAAGCCATCGAGATGGTTGTGGAGTATCTCAAGGCTCTGGAGGAGTCTTTCGACAACCTCGTGGACGATCTTGTGGCTGCCCGCATGGACTTAGTCCGGGGCGGTCCTGCCTGCAGGAAGGAGCTTCTCCACACGGCACCGCCTCTGACATTCATCTCGTCTTCAGCCTCTTATGCACCGGCCATTTTGGCCACCGCTCGCCGTCTGCCTACCACTGAGGAGTTTGACCGAGTCATCGCTCCTACTCCAGTCAGAGCTGCACCGCCTGCCACACCCGCACTACCGCCTGTCGCTCCCGCGCCATCACCACAGCGCAGTGTTACGCGCCAGGAGCCTGCTAGAGAGGAGGTGGAGGTTGATTCTCCTGCACCGCTGAGTCTTGCCCTCGGCAAGGGAAAGGACATCGTCACCATCTCCGACTGAGAGCGCCGAGTAGCCGCGCGTTATGTCTGCTTGTATGATGTGTTTTCTCTGTACGCTAGTTTGTATTAGTGTGTTCGCTGCTTTCCGGAGGAGTACGCTAGTCTAAATAACATGTCAGGATTGTGTACGCACATCCTGAGTGTTGTATCGTGTGTTTGCTTTTCGCGTGTAAGATTTGGGTTAAACAGTTCGCCTCCATGCAGAATCATTTATGCTTTCTTGAAAAATCTTGAGGTCTTTTAAGTTTTTGCCTTTGCAAGATTTTCCTTGTGCCACACAGTTCTTCTCATGAGTTTTGCAAAATAATACCCCAGACTGGAAAAGGTCTCGTCCGTGGACTCGTTCCATGCCCAATCAGCCAGAAGAGGCTTATGGAACACAGACTAGCAACAACTTCACTCAGGGTCAGTCCAGTCAACAGGACAACGAAGCAGCCCTGTCTCAAGTATGCCGTCTCTTCGAACAAAGCCAGCAACAGCACCAAGAGATGATGAATCACGTCATCAATATGGGAAACCACCGTGAACCCTATCAACCACATTCCAAGTTATCTGAGTTACAGAAGACTCGCCCTTCAACGTTTGCTCACACCGATAGGCCGCTAGAAGCCGATGATTGGCTTCGTGACATCGAAAGGAAGCTGATTATTGCTCAGTGTTCAGATCATGAGAAGGTGCTTTATACACCCCACTACCTTACTGGAGCAGCTGCAGCATGGTGGGAAAACTTCCTACACATGCATCCCAGTGAACACAACATCACCTGGGAAGAGTTCAAGGAAGGCTTTCGTGAGGCACACATCCCCAGGAGCATCATAAAAATCAAGAAGAGAGAGTTTGATGACCTCAAGCAGAGAGGCATGTCAGTGACAGAGTACAACGGTCAGTTTACCCAGCTATCTCGTTATGCCTACGACGAGCATATGACTGAGAACAAGAGGATGGAGAAATTCTTGGACGGCCTGGCACCAGCTCTAAGATGCCAACTGGTGGTACACACTTTCCCGGATTTTAAAACTCTGGTTGACAAGGCCATTACCTTGGAGAATGAGCGCCGTAGTCTGGAAGATCTCCGTAAGCGAAAGAGGGACAAGACGACTCTTGCTCGCAACAACCGAAGCAAGACTGAGGTTCCAAGGACAGAAGCAAGGAAATCCGCGACTACTGATCCAAGGCCCGTCAGACAGTTCCATTCAAGGGACAAGGACTTCACGTACCGTCCAGGGGTCACCTGCTATGCTTGTGGTGAAGAAGGGCACTATGCTAAACAATGCCCAAAGCCGAGGAACTCGGCCCCCAAGCCGAACAATGGTGGAAACAATCCAGCCCCCAAGCGCAACAATTTCAATCCCAACAACAACCACAGGAAGGGTCACCTGAACCATGTGACCAGGGAAGAAGCGCAGAATGCCCCAGACATCGTGCTCGGTACGTTCCCTGTCAACACAGTACCTGCCACGGTTTTGTTTGATTCTGGAGCTTCCCATTCGTTCGTTTCGAAGAGTTTTGTTTTGCAACATGGTTTTCCGACACTTCCCTTGGAAAAATCTATGATCATCAAGTCCCCCAGAAATAAGCAGATCGCTCAGAGTTACTACCAAGGAGTGATCATTGAGTTCGGAGGACTAAAGTTCCAAGCTAATCTCATCGTGTTGGAAAATAAAGGACTGGATGTCATTTTAGGGATGGACTGGTTGACCACCAACAAGGGATTTATTGACTGTTTCAATCGGACTGTGATCCTCACTCATCATCACGGCAAGACAATAAAGGTCACAGCTCAAGAAAGACCACGGTCACGGCAACCAAAGCTCAACAAAGTGGACATGTCAGAACTGAGAAAAGTTCCAGTGGTATGCGAGTTTCCTGACGTGTTTCCTAAAGAACTACCAGGCATGCCACCAGACCGAGAAATAGAATTCAGCATCGAACTAGCACCTGGCACCGCTCCCATCTATAAGAAACCTTATAGAATGGCACCCTCAGAATTGGTGGAGTTGAAGAAGCAGATAAAGGAATTATTGGACAAAGGATTTATTCGAGCCAGCTCCTCACCATGGGGTTCGCCAGTATTATTCGCCAAGAAAAAGGATGGGACACTGAGATTGTGTATAGACTATCGAGCTCTCAATATGGTCACCATCAAAAACAAATATCCGATGCCACGGATAAATGATTTGTTTGACCAGCTCGCACAAGCCAAGGTGTTCTCAAAAATTGATTTGAGATCGGGATATCATCAATTGAAAGTACGGACAGAAGATATCCCTAAAACAGCATTCACCTCCAGATACGGATTATATGAGTTCACAGTGATGCCTTTTGGACTAACGAACGCCCCCGCATACTTCGTCCACCTCATGAACAAAGTGTTCATGAAATTCATGGACAAATTTGTTGTGTTGTTCATTGATGATATTCTGGTATATTCAAGGACACCAGAAGAGCATGCTGAGCATCTCAGAATTGTTTTGGGAGAATTAAGGAAACATCAGTTGTATGCCAAATTTAGCAAGTGTGAATTTTGGCTAAGACAAGTTGGTTTCCTAGGCCACATATTAAACCAAGAAGGCGTGGCCGTAGACCCAGAGAAGGTCAAAGCCATACTTGACTGGAAGCCACCCGCCAACATTACAGATGTGCGGAGTTTCCTGGGAATGGCCGGATATTACAGAAGATTTATTGAAGGATTCTCCACTGTGGCAAAACCAATAACACAGTTACTCAAGAAAGACAAGAAATTTGTATGGACGGAAGCATGCGAGAGAAGCTTCCAAGAACTTAAGAAGAAACTAACAACCGCACCAGTATTAACCGTGCCAGACATACACAAGAGTTTTGAAGTATATTGCGACGCGTCCCGAAAAGGCCTCGGATGTGTACTAATGCAAGATGGCAAGGTTGTCGCGTATGCCTCCAGGCAGCTGCAAAAACATGAGGAAAATTACCCAACACACGACTTGGAGCTAGCAGCAGTCATACATGCACTCAAGGAGTGGAGGGACTTTCTGTTGGGAAATCGCTGTGAAATATATACGGACCATAAGAGCCTTAAATATATTTTCACACAGCCAGAGCTAAATTTACGCCAACGACGCTGGTTGGAATTGGTCAAGGACTATGATGTCGGCATTCACTACCATCCAGGGAAAGCAAATGTAGTGGCTGATGCCCTTAGTCGAAACCCCAGCCCGGACAACGACGGTCCGCAAAACTTGAGGCCTGAGTTTCAGCAAGAGTTCGCTAGGCTCAACATGGTGTTAGTCTCTGAGGGCACCGTATCAAATCTGGAGATACAACCCACCCTAGTGGAACAAATTAAGAAGGCTCAACAGGGACATCCCAGCATCGAAGGAATAAAGAAGAAAATGAACTTTGGTAAGGCCTCAGAGTTCGTCACAGACAGTGAAGGAATATTATGGTACGGAGACAGACTTTGCGTACCCAACATTGAGGAACTCAAGCAACAAATCCTAACCGAAAGCCACACCGCTCCATACTCGATCCATCCTGGAGGAACCAAAATGTACAAGGACATTCAGGAAAGATTTTGGTGGCACGGTATGAAAAGAGATATAGCCGCATTTATTGCATGTTGCGATTCGTGTCAGCGCATCAAGGCCGAGCATCAAAAGCCAGCAGGGCTACTCCAGCCAAACAGGATACCTGAGTGGAAATGGGATGAGATTGGGATGGACTTCATCGTCGGACTACCTCGATCACAACGCGGAAATGATGCCATATGGGTCATCACAGATAGGCTAACCAAGGTAGCCCATTTCATTCCCGTAAAGACGACCTACTCCACACAAAGGCTAGCCAAGCTATATCTCTCCCGTATAGTCTGTCTACATGGGGTCCCAAAAACTATAATATCCGACCGAGGCACTCAATTTGTCTCTAAATTTTGGGATCACTTACAACAAGCTCTGGGCACGCAACTAGCATTCAGTACAGCGTACCACCCTCAGACTGATGGACAAACGGAACGCGTAAACCAAATCTTAGAGGACATGCTGAGAGCCTGTGTGCTCACCTATGGATCCAGTTGGGAAGAAAGTTTGCCGTATGCCGAGTTTGCTTACAACAACAGTTACCAGGCCAGCCTGCAAATGGCACCCTTCGAAGCATTGTACGGACGGAGGTGTCGTACCCCACTGAATTGGTCAGAAACAGGTGACAGCCGTATCTTCGGCCCAGACATGCTTAAAGAGGCCGAGGAGAAAGTTAAGCAGATCAGGGACAGACTCAAGACAGCGCAAAGCCGACAAAAGAGCTATTACAATCAAAAGCATCGTGAGGTCAGCTTTGAACCCGGTGACTCTGTGTACCTACGAGTGTCACCTATGAGGGGCCTGCAACGGTTCAAAATTAAGGGGAAGCTAGCCCCGAGATTTATTGGACCATTCTGTATAATTGCACGAAGAGGCACAGTGGCCTACAAACTAGACTTACCCAAGGAGCTGTCAGACGTCCATGACGTATTCCATGTCTCACAATTGAGAAAATGTGTAAGTAACCCGAAGAAGCATGTATCCCATGAGAGCATCGATGTACAACCAGACCTCACCTACAGAGAGAGGCCAGTAAAGATTTTGGAAGAGTCTGAAAGGAGGACCCGTCAGAAGACAACAAAATTTTTCAAAGTTCAGTGGAGCAACCACACTGAGGATGAAGCAACATGGGAAAGGGAAGATTTTCTCCAGGCAGAATATCCATATCTATTCGAGGATCAGCTGAAATCTCGAGGACGAGATTTTCCTAAGGGGGTAGGTGTTGTGACACCCAAAATTTCATTTGGATTTTTCAAAAAAATTATTTGACTTGAGGGAGGTGATTTAATTTTTTCCTTCAAAAGAACCCTCCCTTTCAAAATATTTTATGGCAAGAGTTTTATTTGGTTTCACCCAAGACTTGATTTTGGTCTTGGAGGTTCTTGCTTTTTATTTTTGACTCAAGCCAAAATGCTTTTCACTTGGGAAAAATGCCTTTTGAAAATTTCTTTGAAAATACTCTATAGCTTTTGGAATGATCCTTTACCACTTTCAACAAATCTCTCATGCCATGACCTTAGTACAAATCCACTCTCCTAAACCTTCCCTCATCTTTGGATCTTGATTTGCATCAAATCCAGCAAGTTGAACCTCCCCATATGATTAATTTCCATTTAAATCTTATCAAAACAATTTCTGCCTTCTATTCTAGCCCTTGGAGATTTACAAAGGAGCTACCATTTCTGTTTTGATTTTTGCCCCCAAACCAATTTCCCCTCCTAGTCCTTTGAACCCTCAACCAAGATCCATGAAGATCCACTAGTCTTCAGTTCAAATTTTTCAAACTATACTTGCTGCAAGTTTGGACCAGATTTGCCAAATTTGATGAAATTCATTCAAACCCCTCTCCAAAAATTCTGAGAAAAATCAGGCAACCCCTGGGTGCATTGAGAGGTCACCTCACCAAGTCCCAGCCCCAGGAAAAATTTTCTTCATGCCAAATCATTCTGTCGAACACCTGCAGAGCATTGTCAATGTCAAGTTCAGAGATTCAGAAATACAGTTCAGTGATCTACTGTCGTTTTCTTCAGAACCTGTTGTCGATCTCGACAGTGCCGCGTTGGCGCCTTGCTCCCCGTCCCCTCCCCCTTGTCCTCTGCACCGCAGGAGCGCCTGGATGCTTGCGGGCGTCGGCGACGAGCTGGAGGAGGTGCGCCGCCCCGTGACCGATGCCAGCGGCGGCTTTGCGGCCGCCAGAGAGAGGCGCAGCGCAGACGGCGCCACTCAGTGCCGCCCAAGCCACCGGAGGTCGCCGCGTGGTCTTCCACTCCCCCGTGCGCGCTGCTACCCTCGTCGTGAACTGCCAGGCGCGGAGCGCGCTCTCTGCCGCCGTCGTGCCCGTGCGGCCACCCCACCGTGGACCAGCGCCATTATGCCAAGACCGACCAGGATTAGCGGGGGAATGGCACCAGTAACTCCCACTGATGCTGCCTGGCCACCTAAACCCCCTGCCAATCCACTGCCTCGCCGTAATTGCTCGCCGGAGCAACCCCGTTCACGGCCACCCCCTCGATCCGCCTATAAATAGAGGCCCCGAGCTTCAACTCGAACCCACACCACCTCTGCACCCCACCTAGACCCTGCCTATCCACTGGAAGAGCCCCGAGGGAGTCTCCTTCCTCGACTCCGGCCGCCGCGATCCGCCACGGGATCCAGCTCGATTCGCTCCCGTGCGTGCACCTCTGCCTCCCATCTCTTGCCAGTAGCTCTCTAGTGCATCCCTCCTTCTGACCCGCGCTTCAATTCGAAGTTTGCAGCACTCCACCGGAGTTCTCCACCTTCACCCGAGCCGCCGTCCGCCGGAGAAAGTGTCGCCGTCGACGTGGTGCTCTCCGTCGGTCGAGTCCACCACCCACCGATGCGGAAGGACACGCTGAAGCTCTTGGTACACTCCGATCTCCCTGTCTCGCCGTGGTTCGACGCCGGCGACCACCGCAGTCTTCGGGCGCCGGCGAACTTTTTAAACCTGACATGTGGACCCCCCCTGTCAGCCTCTATTCTCTTCTCCCTCGAACCGTTTTCTGTTGGCGCCTTCAGGGAGAGTACGTTTTCTCTGTGGGCTTGCGCGTTTCTATTCGAACCGTTTTCTGCTTTCTCAGTTAAACCCCTGGAACTTTTCTGTTTCATTACAGATGAGTCCCTGGACAGAAACCCCTATAACTTTTTAATAAAAAGTGATTTTTGAGTGATTCTTTTTCTGACAGTCTTATAATTTTGTCTAGTTTTTTATGGGATTTATTTGGAAAAAATTTGGAACAACTTTTATGCACGTGTTGGTTTTCACGTTAGTATGCTTCTTCGCTATACCGTAGGTTCCGGAAGAGGTAACGGAGCCGCGAACTTCGCCGAGCTAGACTCCGACTTCTCCGAACCAGGCAAGCATGTTTGAACTTTTGATATGATAGGTGTTTTGCATGTTCGCGTGAAAGGTTGTGCGTGGCATATGAGTATCGGTGAGTATCTCGTTGCTTGTGAGGCAACTCCCCGTGTGTTCCAAAGTTGCGATGATCTCTGATGAGAGATGGCCTAATCATGTGGTGACATGAAGGGCAGCAAGGTGGTATTGTTGTAGCATGCCAGCCTTGTGTCATCCGACACTTTCCGACGTTAACGTGGACGGAGTCACGTTATCGTTCTTCCCCCTTCCGTGCTACCACTGGTTTTCTGCCAGAATGCGGTTTAGTAAGTTGGTAACCTCTTTCCGTGTACACACCAAATAGAGGGGCCGGGATGATGGTTCCATGGCCCTGGATTAAAGCCAGTCATCCGGTCAGGGGGCATGGGTGTTTCCGGTTGGGACCGAGAGGGGGGCACCCCTTAGAGCGCGCGTATAGAAATTTGATCCCATGCTACGCGAGGTTGTAGCCTCCCCGTCTCAAGGTTTTTCTTGAACGTTGCCGAGGGTGATTCCTGGCTTCGGAATGTTGAATGGGTGTGTACTGGTTAGATGCGTTTCTTCCAATACACCGTAAACGGAACTAGTCCCCGTGACTACTGAAATCCGTTGGCTGTGGTTAGAGTACAAACTCTGCAGAGTCAAATCCTTCCGAGTCATCGTATCCATGGCCCAGTATCGTGATCAGCGTATCCATGTCTATGTCATAACCTCGTGGTATATTCTTCTTTCCAGTAAGCGAGCATGAGTAGTAAACTTGGCTGAACGTTATTCCTGTGGATGGACTAACCCTGTTGTTTATCTCATGTCTGATTATTCTCTTGATATGATTTAAGATTCATGAGCTACTAAGTTATGAATACAAGCCCTTTATGTGATGTCGCTCAGACGTCCGACTGTGGCATGTTTGTCTCTTACTTTCAATATAAGCCCTTTATGTGATGTCGCTCAGACGTCCGACTATGGCACGCATTGTTTTTCTTTACTTTCTGTTATAAGCCCTTTATGTGGTGTCACCCCGACGCCCGACTGCAGCATTATTATTCTTGCAGTTTCGTCTCGAGGAGTCATTCAGACCCTCGTTTGGCACCGGCATTATTATTCTTGCAGTTTCCTCTCGAGGAGTCATTCAGACCCTCGTTTGGCACCGGTATTATTATTCTTGCAGTTTCCTCTCGAGGAATCATTCAGACCCTCGTTTGGCACCCAGTATTTATTTTGGGATTTCGGGAGGACTACCGCCCGACTTCTCTGATATTTCCCCATGCATTATTGTCTCTATGTCTGAATGCACTTGTTATTCTGTCCATATGCTTCATGTTTACATTTGTTATATCTTATGTCCGAACTGTCTTGCGAGTACTTTCATAGTACTCACCTGGCTTGTTGATTTGGCCAGATGTTGACGAAGGCGATCTCATGGATGAAGAGTTTGATAGTGAGTCCGACGCCTAGAGGAATCCCAGTCAGTCCCGTGCGATCCTGGATATAGGTCACTTGTATCATATACGCTTCCGCCACCCGCAATAAGTCTCCCCGAGCCTCACTCCAACGCTCGAAGAGCTGTAGTTTTTAGGAGTCATATCACCCACTTCGCGGTGATATTTCCACCATCGTTGTTATCGTGAGTTAGTAGTTATGCCACCCTATCCGCCGTTATGTTTTATCGGCGTGCATGTAATAAATTGTTGAGCAGTCTCCGCTCAACCTTGTATTATATTCAGTACTCCTGGTATTTTTCTTCTGTGACCAAGATATTGTCTACCAGTGAGAAGGAATTCTTCTTTAATGGTCCGTAAAAGGGATTGGTCTCTCAATAAATATTTTATTGGAAAACCGGTCGTGACAGATAGTGTGTGGTTATTTTCAACCGAGAGAGAAAGACCCCTAGCACGTAGCCAAGAGGGGTCTGACAAACAAGGGAGAGAGATCGAGAGAGACGTACGCAGAAAATGCAGACATGGAGAGGAGAGAGTGTATGTTTGTCATAGAGAGATCCCCTGGAGATCGTGATGGGACTACATGGGTGGGAGATCGAGTGACAAGGTGTGTGCGCGATAGAAGATACCTCGAGAGATATCGACATAGACGTATGGATGGAAGGAGACAATACGTGTGTTCCTGATGGCTAGTGAGAGATAATCATACTTAGGGGGGAGTGCGTGCGCCTATGATGGAGTGAGGGATTATGGTACTTAGGGGGGTGCGTGTCACATAGAGAGAGAACAAGGGCGGAGAGTGTTAGATGGGTCTATGTAGGGCGATATAAAGTTTGAGAGAGATAGAGGAGCCCCGATAAGGCTGAGTGATGCGTCAGATAGCTGAGAGGGGGAAAGAGATATTCCATCCGCTTGATAATGCAATGCATGTAAATTTTTTAGAAGTCAAACTTTGGAAACTTTGACCAGGTTTACGCAAATGTTATTTATATCTACAATACCAAAGATACATCATACGAAACTACATCTCATTATGAATCTAATGGTATATGTTTGCCGTTCTAGATGTAAATGTTTTCCTCCACGTACATGGTCAAACTTTGTGATGTTTGACTTTTCAATAAATCTATATGCTATGGACCGAAGAGAGTGCCTAAGTCAAGAGAGATCAAGTGCGTGTGGAGGAGAATGAGTGAGTGTGCAAAAATAGTATGTGTGTGAAAGAGAAAGGGACAACAAACGATAAATTAGAGAGAGAGAGAGTGTGTGTGTGTTTTCGTTTCTAATGCAAACATATCACGCATGCATCTCTGAGATAGAAAAGCGAGGTGTGGAGATACACGAAGATAGCTAGTGCGTGATTGTTTGCAACGGAGAGAGACACCCCTATAGCACATGTCCAATAGAGGTCTAGCCAACAAGGAACAAAGGTCAAGACGGACGCGTGAACATGGATGCATGGGGAGGGAGAAAGGGTGTGTTTGTGATAGAGATATCCCCTCGAGATCGTGAGGGGACCATATTTGTGGGAGATCGAGGGAGGTGCGTGCGATAGGAAGATGCCCCAAGAGAAATTGAGATAGACCATGCACATGTTTGTGATGGAGACTAAGATTAGCTAGTCATTTACATATAGGGGGGACTGCGTGTGCCTACAATTGAGTGAGAGACCATCATACTTGGCTAGGCATGAGATTGTGTGTGTGTGCGTGTGAGATGGAGAGAGAACGAGGGAGAGAGATAGAGTTTTAGATGGGTCTATCGAGTACGAGTGAGATATGCATGTGTATGTGCGACCCAGGGAGATGGAGAGTTTGAGAGAGAGAGAGGGAAGAGCTCCAAGACGACATAGTGGTGCGTGAGAGAGTTACGGGAAACGAGCCAAGGAATTTGTGTGCGTATGATGAGTGCACCCAAGATATTTAGCTTGGACTAGAGAATCATACATAGTGTGCGAGAGAGACCTATAGATGGAGTATATATGCATGCGAACTAGAAAGACCCCCCCCCCCACACACACACACAAAGAGAGAGAGAGAGAGAGAGAGAGAGAGAGAGAGAGAGGGATCAAATGGGTTTGTGTGTAGGATGCGTGCAACAGAACTGAAGATTGTCGGTGAGAGAGAGAGAGAGCAGGAGTCCGGGGGCGGGGGAGGTCGCGTTTTATGCATCAAAGACTGATATAAACCATGTTTTGATATAAACTTGCATTCAAATATTTAAATTGGAGAACATGTTGTCTGCAATCCACACATGAACGGAGATATGCGTATATCAAACAAGTTCATTAATTTGACTTTCAACATGTTCATGGAGTACTATAATACTGTATAACATGCTACTCGATTGAGGTGTTCAATTTTGGATTTAGTTCACTATTTTTACCTGGTGAACGAGCTATTTCATTGAATCGAGATATTTCATTTTGGGTATGATTCCCGTTTTTGACTGGGTCAACTATTTGTCATATAGTAAATCGTTAGCAACTAGCATGTAAAAACACATTACTCCCGAGCATCATCTCTCCATCTAAAAAAGAAGTGGCAAGCTAATATTTCAAAATTTGATTCGAACCGACTTGGTAAGGTAGACGTGGATGCTCGTTCTCCAAAAATTTGAACGAACCATTAAACACCCTCTACTCGGTGGAATTCACCCGAGCAAATAAATGGGAGACGCGAAATTACCGGCCTATGTGGGAGACGCATCAATTGTCCCATTGTACATCGAGGGTAGGTTCGTAACTTCATCCAAGCGCGCCTTCTCCTTGGCCGAAATGACATGTGCCGAATAACTCATAAACCATGGTCGGCAAAACACCCTCTCCTTGCCCGAAATAGCTCGCGCCCAGTATTTCAAAACACGCTCTCCTCGCCCGAAATCGCTCACGCCCACTATATTTCAAAACATGCCCTCCTCGCCCGAAATCGCTCACGCCCACTATATTTCAAAACACGCCCTCCTCGCCCGAAATCGCTCGCACCCACTAGATTTCAAAACACGCCCTCCTCGCCCAAAATTGCTCACGCCCACTATTTGGGAGAAGCAAAGTTACTCTACTATCCCCGACCCTCGGTACGTAGACCCAAGCCGAGAAGCCTAAAGGCAGGGGTAGAACTGTAACTCCCCCCCACATTTCAGACAAATGCGTCCGTAAGACATGGTTCCCCCTCCCAATTCCCCATCCATACCTCGTGGGCACCAAACCACCTTCTCCCCAGAAGCTCCCTTCTCCCGAGCCGCAAAACCTCAGCCCCTCCTCCATCGCGCCCCCACCGCACCAAATTCACAGCCGCCCTCCTCTCTGTCGAATTGTGGGTTCCGGCAAACCCTTGAGGTTCGAACTCTGGGGCACGCACGAAGGACACTCTCTTCCTAGCTTGCTCGCTCAACAATCTCACAACCTAGCTCGACGAACCCAGGGAACAAGAGACACGAGGGTTTATACTGGTTCAGGCCACCGTTGTGGTGTAATACCCTACTCCAGTGTGGTGTGGTGAATTTCCTTGTAGGCGGAGGATGAACAAGTGCAAGGTATGAACAGCCTCCTGAGGAGAGGTGTTCTTGAGCTTGGTGAGCTGGTGGGTGTGTGGGTGGTCTAATGATCGGTCCCTTGCTACGGTGATGGAAAGGTCCTATTTATAGAGGCCCTGGTCCTCTTCCCCAATTTAGGCAGGAAGGGATCCCACAATAGCCAATTTTGAAGGGAGACAACTAGTACAAGCTATCCTGACAAAAGGTGGTCTTCACCTGCCAAAGGCTCTGGTGGTGATGCAGTTGTGGGCTCCGCGGTGACCTCCGTCCTGCTGGTCTTGGTCTCGTTGCACCGATATGGAAACCTTTACCTGATGCCTCGGGACTCCTCGCCCGTGCTTGCCTCTTTAGCACCAAAGAGGAAACTGGTACACTACGCCCGCTGGCGCCCGCCTGGCGTTGGTCGTCATGGCTCACGTCACGTGAACCTCGCGAGGTGCCCCTTGCATAGATATCTTCGCTCCTCGGGAGCCAGCCTAGTGAGGCTGCCCCTGAGGAGGTCTTGGTGTCGTCCGCCTCGCGAGGCTCGGCCCCTCGCGAGGGTCTTGAGTGGTTGCTGCTGAAGATGGGCCGTACCAGGCCGTTGGTGAAGCCACGCACAAGCCCGCGGGCAGGCAAGTCTGGGAACCCCCAGTCCTAGAACGCAGACAGTAGCCCACGGGCCCAAGGCGCGCTCGGACTTGGCTTCGTGGCGAAGCCAAGGGGCAAGTGTGGAGCGCCGCAGGCCCCAACCGCCTGCGGCCTTGATTGACGCGTGGCGATTAATGGGACGTGGGCGTCTCTGCTTCCCCATGCTGCCTCGGCAACCGTTCGACTTGATGAGACCCTGCTGCATGCGGAAGAAAACCATCATTTCCTGCGATCGTGGAGGCCGGCGGTTGGCCTCCTTCTGGCTATAAATGAGGAGAGGGGCGGAGCCCCCGTCGCTCATCCCTTTCTCCACTCAGCCTGCTTCTTCTTCTTCCTCCTTGCTCCGCCGTTCTGCTGTGACACCCATGGCGCCGATAAGGAGATTCTCCGCCGCTGAGAAAGGAAAGACCCCCCTTGAAGAGCAGGGCCCACTTCTGCCGAAGAAGAGGCTGGCCCGCTGCCGCGACATCGTCGTGAGGCAGGAGGTGACGAGGCCTTGGCACGAGCGGCCTCCCCTGGCTACCCACTGCCCTTGTACGCCCAGGCTCAAGGCTCCGGAGGAGGAGCCGGCAGCCCGTGCCGCCCTCACCACGGCCGTGGTGGCACGCGCCGCCGGCCCATGAACTCACGCTGAGGGCTCCTCGCGCGACCTCATGGTGTGGGCAGCGATGGCACCGTGCACGTGGATCCGATTCCCGCAGTTCTTTGCTGAAGAGATGCCGCCGAGGGGCCCGCTCGAGCTGTGGCTGTAGCATGCGAAGTGCAGCACCCCGACAACGAGAGCTAAGGTCGAGGTCGTCTCCTCGGGCAAGATCTTCATGACCCGCGGATGGGGCGAGGTTGCCCACGCCTGCCCCGCGGAGGGGGCCCTCGCCATCCATTTCGAGTACGACGGCGCCTCCACGCTGTTCTTCAAGGTCTTCGACGAGGAAGGCTGCCGCTTGGAGTGCTGCCCTGGAGGGGGTCGCCAGAATGGCGCAGCGACCGGCACTGGGCCCGCCCTTGGCCCTGCCAACAGCTCCCCCAGCAGCAGCGACGGCGCCTGGGAGTCCAGTGACTCTCCTGAGCCTGACGAGACTCCGGAGACAAGCGATGACAGCTACGTGCCCCTGAGCTCACGCCGTGCCCGGAGCGCAGCAGCAGCGTCCACTCATCGTCATCATTGATCTGGATGGGGTCGGTGTCGACCCCTCGTGGCCCACTGTTGATGATGGCGTCGGCGGCGATATCTGTAGATATGACTCCTAGAAACCTCCTTCTTTTGTTCCTTGCGAGGAATCGAGATGAACCCCGTGGGGGTGTGTAAACAATCTGTAGTGCTTTTGCATCAATGTTATTCCTATTATGAAATTTGTGATGGCGCATCTTGCTTTGGCATTGTCCCTCATTTTCTACCTTGCGGTAGCTTAGTGCTCTACGCCGACAGGTCCCAGTCCTTAGGTAGGCGCCAGCCGTCGTTGGTATGCCAAGTCGCGATGCCGTGGTCAAGGCCAGGGGGTGAGCGGCCCAAGGTCCGGTAAGAGCTCCTGAGGCGCGACGCTCAAGAGGTCCCCCTTGGCGTGCAAGAAGCTTCCTAAAGGCAGAACAGGAAGGCGTCATTGCCGGAGCAAGGCTGCAGGAGCCGAAAATCCTAAGTCACAGTGCTGGGCTACTTGGATACATGACTTATCTTATCAGCCTGAGGCAATTTCCTTGCGCAGCGCCTGATTCATTCGTCGGCGGTGGAGGTTCGGCTGGGTTGGGCCCGCGCCAGCTTCCCTCCCTTTTTCACGTTCTTCTAAGTGCTCCGCGTCCTCGGGTCCTAACCCTCGAGCGAGCTTAGCCGCCGCTGGTATGCCAGGTCGCGGTGCCGTGGTCAAGGCCAGGGGGTGAGAGCTCGAGAGCCAGTAAGAGCTCCTGAGACGCGATGCTCCGGAGCCCCCCCTTTAACGTGCAAGCGAATTACGTGAGGAAAGGAAGGAGCTTGTCGTGCCGCCTGTAGTTAGGCTCCGGAGATTCCTGCAAGTTAGCGCGAGGGGAGGATACAGCTTGCAATCGCGCTCGCTGGCCTGCTGCTGGTCTTTCCACAAGAAGATGAAGGCACTGAGGGCCTAGTGAGGTGACGTGCGTGGGGCGTGCCGCGAGCCAGAGCTCGACCACTCAGGTTTGTCAGCGTTGCAGGGACGGACCCGAGCACAAGCGTCGTGCTAGCATGTGTAGCCCCCGTTGCGGGATGAGAAGGAGGCCGGTCAGCAACGCTGGTGGCCGCGAAGGGCAACAGGCAAGCAGGTGGTGATTATGAGGTAAATCATGCAAGGAGGCAAGCTAATTCAGATAGATGTAAGAATGATACATGCCATAGGGATGGACCCATGCGACATGGGGATGATGCAGCCCGAGGGGTGCCCCCAATAGAGTAAGCTAAAAATGCAAAAGGATACATGTCGCAGGGACAGGCCCGTGTGACTTGGGAAAATGCTGCCCGTGGGGCGCCCCCAACTGAATGAACCAGAAAGAGTCACCTGGCACCATCGCTGGAGGGGTGTTGGAGTAGCTGAAGATGCGCGCTGCAGAAGTTGCTCCTCACGAGCCGCCAGGGCCCTGAGCCTCAGGAGACCCAGAGGGCCCGGGTGGCTCCTGAAGAACTGTCGTCGCCTCCGCCAGGGCAGCGTGATGCCTGGCCTCCTGAGCCGCCAGAATGCTCCGCAAGTGGCGCTGGAAGGTGACAGCCGCGTTCCGCAAGCCGAATGGCATGCGAACATAGCTGCGAGGGGGACTCTCACACCAACCAACGCTTGATGGCCGGAAACGCCCCTGAGATGCGGCCCTGTTGAGCCCTGGAATGTCGACGCAAATGCGCAGATTGCCGTCCTCGCCAGGACGCGGAGCTGCGCCAGGTGGTGGGCAGTGGTCGCCGTGCATGGCTCTTGCCTCTTGAAGCTCCTTGGTCGCCTCGGTGATGAACTCCTGAGCACTGGGCGCTCCTCGCCTTGTGCCCTCTTGTGGGAAGCGTGCGGCAAAGCATGCCTCCACGTGGTGCCCGAGCGCCTCCCTCATGACGTTGGCTAGGTCTGAGGCCCTCCAGAAGAGAGCCCCCGAGCCCAGCCTGAGGAGGGTGCCAGGCGTGCCTTCCTATGCGAGGGAGGGAGGCGCCCAGTCTACGGGCGCAAGTCCTGAGGTGGTGCCGCTGGAGACGCCGCTCTCCTGAAGCCCTTGGTGGAGCAGCTATTTCTTCTTCTTAGGGACGGCCTCTGGAGGGTACAGGGCACCTTCGTTGTCCGGGTCTTCGGCCGCTGCGGTCTGGTAGGCGCGCGCGAGAGAGCACACTGCGTCCTTTTCCTCGCGAGCGTCCGAGATGACGCCGCCACTCCCTGGCATCTTGAGGACGTTGTAGCCGTGATGGGTTACTGCCATGAACTTGGCTAGGGCTAGGTACCCGAGGATGGCGTTGTATGGCAGGCGGATGTGGGCGATGTCGAAGTCGATGAGCTTGGTGCGGTAGTTGTCGCGCCTGCCGAAGGTGACAGGAAGGCGGACCTTCCCGATCGGGGTGGTGGAGCCGTCGGTCACTCCTGAGAAGGGCTTGGTAGGCTGTAGCTGATCGTATGGCACTTGGAGGCGGTCGAATGTCTCGACGGACAGGACATTGAGCCCTGCACCTCCGTCGATGAGGGTCTTGGTGACTTGGACATTGCTGATGATGGGTGAGCAGAGCATCGGGAGGGCGCCAGCAGTTGCCGCGCACTTGAGTTGGTCGGAGGAGCTGAAGGTGATGGCGCACTTGGACCACATGAGCGGGCGCGTGGCCTCGAGCCTAGGAAGGGCCGCGTTCACCTCGTGATCAAACTGCTTGAAGATACGCTGAGAGGCTAGGGCCTGAGCGCCACCTAAGATGCAAGCGATGGCGAGAGGCTCCTGAAAGCCCCCAGCCCCCTCGTCCTGATGATGGCCGTCGTTCCTTATTGGTGGTGGCGGCAGCGGAGGGAGGCCAGCGTTGCCCTGGGGGCGGTCCTCACGAGGCTGGTCTCTCCAGGCGCTCTCGCGAGGCTGGTCCTGCCAGTGGTCCTCACGAGGTCGGTCGCGCCACTCCTGATGAGGGTCGCGGTCGTCCCAGCGTCCTCCACTGCGGCCTCCCCCACGGCCGTAGCCTCGGTCATTGCGCTCGGGGCATCGACCGAAACGCCCGTCGCGGATGGCCCTAAGCTCCTGGCAATCGTTGGTGTTGTGGTTGTGAACGTTGTGGAAGGCGCAGAACGGGCGGTTGGCCTTGGACGACTCAGGGTGGTCACAGCCGCGCTTCATCTCCGGCTCCGCCACAAGCACGGCAGTCCCCTTGCGCTTCACGTCCTTGACCTTGGCCTTCTTGTCCTCCTGGTCGGCGGCTGGGAGCTCAGGGAGGGAGAGGCGTCCCTCCTCAGCCCTTGCGCACTTGGTCACCATGTTGAACATCTCCAGAGCTGTGCACAGGTCCTCGTGTATGGCGAGCTCCTCCTTCATCTTGACATCGCGGACACCATCGAAGAATGCTGAGATGATGGCCTCGTCCGTCACCTTGGGGATCTTGAGGCGAACGCTATTGAAACACTGGATATACTTCTCCAGGGTCTCCCCTGCCTGCTGCTTGATGCGCCGCAGGTCACCGGCGACAGGTGGGCGGTCGCGAGTGCCTTCGAAGTTGGCGATGAAGCGCTCGCGCATCTCGCCCCAGGAGGAGATCAACCCCGCGGGCAGGTTCAGGAGCCACGAGCACGCGCTGTCCTTGAGGGCCATGGGAAACCAATTCGCCATGACCTACTCGTCGCCGTTGGCTGCCTCGGTGCTCAGTTCGTAGAGTTGCAGGAACTCAGTGGGGTCGGGAGTGCCGTCATAGCGCGGAGGTAAGTCGGGCTTGAACTTTCCGGGCCAGACGACGCTGCACAGCTCGGGGGTGAAGGCGCGGCAGCCCGCCGTGGTCATTGGAGCCCGTCGTGGAGGCGGAGCCCAGTCTTGTTACCCTCGCGTCGCCGCCACAGGCGGCGCGCGATCCTGACGTGGTGGTGCAGGGAGCGCAAGAGCGTCTTCTTGCGGCCGCGGGATCTCTGCTCCCTTCTTCACGCGCGGGCGCCCTGCGTGGCGGGTCGCGCCACGGGGCCGCGCGTATTTGGGCAAGGGCGGCGTCTTGATGCGGAGGTGGTGGAGGCGCTCTGCGGGCTACATCGCCCACCGCTGGAGGTGGGCGAGGCAGCGAAAGAGACGGTGCGGTGTGCCCCCAGCGGCGCCGACGAGCTTGGTGATGCGGTCCAGCCAATCTTCGTAGAGGTCATCGACCGGGCGGTAACGCAGGAGCTCACGTGCCATGAGCAGCACGGCCTGCGCGTCCATGGGTGCGCGACGAGCATGGGACGACGAGCCGGCCGGAGTCAGCGACAGGGTGGCGGTGCATCCGTCCCGCCGCACGGAGGGGTGCAGCGACAAGGCTTGCTGCTCATTTCCAGCCAGGCCGGTAGAGGCGTTGGCCGCGGGTGATGGAGAGCGGCGGGGAGGTCCGCCGACGGGCGCCGTCTGAGCGACGCGAGCGGCAAGGGCGGCCCGGCTCAGCGCGGGCTCGGCGACCGTCAGTCATGGATGCGGCGGAGCAGTGGTGCGCCGATCAACGGAAAAAGGCTTCAGCGCACCCCTACCTGGTGCACCAAATGTCGGATTCTGGGTTCTGGCAAACCTTGAGGTTCGAACTCTGGGGTGCGCACGAAGGACACTCTCTTCCTAGCTTGCTCGCTCAGCGATCTCATGGCCTAGCTCGACGAACCCAGGGAACAAGAGACACGAGGGTTTATACTGGTTCGGGCACCGTTGTGGTGTAATACCCTACTCCAATATGGTGTGGTGAATTGCCTTGTAGGCTGAGGATGAACAAGTACAAGGTATGAACAACCTCCTAAGGAGAGGTGTTCTTGAGCTTGGTGAGCTGGTGGGTGTGTGGGTAGTTTGAATGATCCGTCCCTTGCTACGGTGATGGCAAGGTCCTATTTATAGAGGCCCTGGTCCTCTTCCCCAATGTAGGCGGGAAGGGATCCCACAAGAGCCAATTTTGAAGGGAGACAACTAGTACAAGCTATCCTGACAAAGGCTCTGGTGTTGATGCAGCTGTGGGCTCCGCAGTGACCTCCGTCCTGCCTTCCTGCCGGTCTTGGTCTCGTTGCACCGATATGGAAACCTTTGCCTGATGCCTTGGGACTCCTCGCCTGCGCTTGCCTCTTTAGCACCAAAGAGGAAACGGGTACACTGCGCCCGCTGGCGCCCGCCTGGCCTTGGTCGTCATGGCTCACGTCACGTGAACCTCGCGAGGTGTCCCTTGCATAGATATCTCCACTCCTCGGGAGCCAGCCTAGTGAGGCTGCCCCTGAGGAGGTCTTGGTGTCGTCCGCCTCGCGAGGCTTGGCCCCTCGTGAGGGTCTTGAGTGGTTGCTGCTGAAGATGGGCTGTACCAGGCCGTTGGTGAAGCCACGCACAAGCCCGCAGGCAGGCAAGTCTGGGCACCCCCGATCCCAGAACGCCGACGCTGTCTAATCCCGGAGACGTTGTCCATTTGCCGTCGTGCACTGGGCCGTGTGCTTCTTACTCCGTGTTGCCGGAGCTGCCTCGACGACGGCCGCGTGAACCGTTCCGGAGCCGATTCACCCCCGCCGTTGTTCACGGCACTGGAGCGGCTCCAACTTTGGATCCGTCCAGAGCCCCAGCGCTGCTTCCCTGTAGCCGTCGACCATCGCGACATCTTTGCTTCCCAGCCGTCGGTAGCCACCGCAACCGCGCCGGCCTCACCGACTCGACGGCTGGAGCTGCCTACTTCACCGGGCCACTAGATAGGTCGCACCCTCATCTCAAATCACTTTATTTAGGCGTCAGTTATCTGATTTTTTATTCTGGGCCAATCGATTCCCAATGGGAAGCAGCACCCCTCGAGCCGGCGGAGCTCCTAGGCTGCCGGTTGGCTGGGGTCTAACATAAGGGTACGGGGCCGTAAGTTCACCGCAGAAGCAGTGCTTAGATGGCTATCTTAGAGTTGCGTGGGTTGAAGGTACTGCCGCCGCCGGATCTGGATGACGACGAGTCTTTGTGGATTTTCCCGGGGGCGGCGCAACCATAGCAGTGCGGTGGAGCGGGGAGCGGGGTTTTGGTCGGGGCCACGGACGGCGGAGGCAGGCTGTTCTGCCGGTGGTCGCTGGCTCTTTGGGGAAGATTCCAAACAGTGTCAGTCGAGAGGCACAAGACGGCCATCAAGCCATCCGGCGTAGATCGGACAGTACCAAAATAAAATAAGATCGTGTGACCCCAATTTAGTCTTCAGTCAACAGACATGTGACCACTCTCGTACCTTGCTGTTGATCTCTTAGGGTATTTCTTCAGATCAGAGAGATGTGTCATTCTTAACATTATGCATTTTCTGCATCTTCAGCCACACCGTCTTCCGACTCACCGCAGCTGCTCCAACAAGGGAAGCATACACCAGAAGGGAGCTATAGTCCCCACTCAACAGTTCCCTGCATCGAATGTGTGTGCCCGACATGGACAGCCACAACAACTGCAGGGCCATCGACAAGTCAGCACATGATGCTCACTCCTATGGATGGCGGCCAGATAGGTTGTAACCTCATCTTACTTGTGTGCAACATTTATGGCTTTGTTATTCATCTAGGCATGGAAAATAGATTATCACATTTCACTGTATATTCATGCTGATCTCTTACGGGTCTTGTTCAGGAGTTAACGCTATTCCATAGTTCAGCTAAGAGACTTGTTCTTTAGGTAACGTTGTTCCATAGTTATCATCCATCAGCCAATGCTATCCCACAGGCTGGTGATTATAGTATTATACCACTTCTAGTATAACCTATGTTGTTCTTTAATACTTTGTGTGCCATCTAGTTAATCTCGAGTACAAACGATACATATTCTGTAGCTTTCATCTGTGTTCTCCCTTTAGTTTTTTAGACCTGTTCCTGCTAGTTAACCCCAGTCCTACTATTTATGTCATCTCCTACAGGCACTCATTGCATAAATCTAACTACTAGTTGTCTTCCATGCATGTCAGATATAATTGCACACACTGATTTATCCACAAGAACCTCACGGAGCAATGTAACGGCCAACAAACTTGACGTCAATGATACCCAATATGATGGAACATGTAAAGGCAGTTCTTCACAAGACTTGCAGAAAGATGATGAATCCTATTCACCCCACAAGGTCCTTGCTCTAACTTGGCCCTTGATATGGGTACAACATGCATGTAATGTCCTGGAGTGCATCTACTCTGTTGCAATGCCTTGTGCTTAGCCTGCTAATCATGCATGTAAATATGGCATGCCTTCCTGTTTTTCAGTACCTATTCCATTCATGATAACATGTTTTCAAATTCAAGTACTGTCATTCTACTCTATCGCAATGCCATCTACTTAGTTTGGACATCATGCTTCTCAATATCTTATGCATTGTTATTCATCAGTATGTACTTCATCTATCTACCATACCATGTTCCTTTTTTTACATTGAAGTGTTGTTCTAGTGGTCTCTTGCAATGCCATCTTAGTTTCCCAATCATACACACATATATGTTGCCTTGGTGTGTTTCTGTATGTATTCCGCTAGCATACAATTTTACATTCAAGTAGTGTTTTTTACACTGTTGTCATGTCGTATCCCTAGCTCTTACATCATACTCCCTTCGTCCGGATTACATGTCACAGAAAAGGATAAAACTGGATGTATCTAGAACTGAAATATGCCTAGACCCATCCATTTATTTCTGGATGGAGGGAATACATGTCAATATGTCATGCCTTTCTATTCTTCAGTACCTATTCCATCTCTGTTGTAGCATGTTCTATAATTGAAGCACCATTCTTCTATATAAGGCATGCAAGGGCAAGACGGCTATGTTAGAATCTAAAGGGTTACAAACCAAGTCTTTTCAAAAGATCCAAACGCCAGGAGATAATAAACCAACTCTAGTTTTCATAGATACTGCTCCAGCACAGAGAAACCCAACTCCCACTGATAATAAGAGGGATCCAGTGGCCAAAGAACTAGTCTGCTCCAGTCCAGCAAAAATATGTCAACTCCATTCTAAGAAGCGTGTGCGTATCCTCGCATCATGAAATTTTATAGCATTCTGATCATATTTTCTACATGTTTCTTACCCATCTCTCTTTTAGAAAATAAGGTTAAACGATGGAAGACTTCCTCCATTGGAAAGTATCTTGCGGGAATTCTCTGTGCTCCAATGCTGATGTAAGTACCTGTTGTATATCACTATATTTTTACATCAACATGTATTTTGTTAATCGGTGTGAATCCAACCTTTATCTGATCTAAAATTAGTTGTAGCAAAATGTTAAAGGCGACAATGTTGATTTTTGTAAGGAAAACTGCCTGGTAGTTTTGCATACTGAGCTGCATGAGTGTACTATCTCATATCATGCACATTACTGAATTGTTGTGCTGCTCTGGTTGCCCATCCATTCATTGTGTCAATGTTGCTTTCGTATTACTTTACCTGGCTGATGATAGTTGTGCCATATTGTGTTAATTTGGTGTAGGCTGGTGTGGTCTGGTTGCCCAACGAGCTTGGTGATGCGGTCCAGCCAATCTTCGTAGAGGTCATCGACCGGGCGGTAACGCAGGAGCTCACGTGCCATGAGCAGCACGGCCTGCGCGTCCATGGGTGCGCGACGAGCATGGGACGACGAGCCGGCCGGAGTCAGCGACAGGGTGGCGGTGCATCCGTCCCGCCGCACGGAGGGGTGCAGCGACAAGGCTTGCTGCTCATTTCCAGCCAGGCCGGTAGAGGCGTTGGCCGCGGGTGATGGAGAGCGGCGGGGAGGTCCGCCGACGGGCGCCGTCTGAGCGACGCGAGCGGCAAGGGCGGCCCGGCTCAGCGCGGGCTCGGCGACCGTCAGTCATGGATGCGGCGGAGCAGTGGTGCGCCGATCGATGGAAAAAGGCTTCAGCGCACCCCTACCTGGTGCACCAAATGTCGGATTCTGGGTTCTGGCAAACCTTGAGGTTCGAACTCTGGGGTGCGCACGAAGGACACTCTCTTCCTAGCTTGCTCGCTCAGCGATCTCATGGCCTAGCTCGACGAACCCAGGGAACAAGAGACACGAGGGTTTATACTGGTTCGGGCACCGTTGTGGTGTAATACCCTACTCCAATATGGTGTGGTGAATTGCCTTGTAGGCTGAGGATGAACAAGTACAAGGTATGAACAACCTCCTAAGGAGAGGTGTTCTTGAGCTTGGTGAGCTGGTGGGTGTGTGGGTAGT
This sequence comes from Triticum aestivum, assembly GCF_018294505.1. Taxonomy (NCBI): domain Eukaryota; kingdom Viridiplantae; phylum Streptophyta; class Magnoliopsida; order Poales; family Poaceae; genus Triticum; species Triticum aestivum. The sequence continues at coordinate 272,444,505 of NC_057808.1, forward strand.
TTGAATGATCCGTCCCTTGCTACGGTGATGGCAAGGTCCTATTTATAGAGGCCCTGGTCCTCTTCCCCAATGTAGGCGGGAAGGGATCCCACAAGAGCCAATTTTGAAGGGAGACAACTAGTACAAGCTATCCTGACAAAGGCTCTGGTGTTGATGCAGCTGTGGGCTCCGCAGTGACCTCCGTCCTGCCTTCCTGCCGGTCTTGGTCTCGTTGCACCGATATGGAAACCTTTGCCTGATGCCTTGGGACTCCTCGCCTGCGCTTGCCTCTTTAGCACCAAAGAGGAAACGGGTACACTGCGCCCGCTGGCGCCCGCCTGGCCTTGGTCGTCATGGCTCACGTCACGTGAACCTCGCGAGGTGTCCCTTGCATAGATATCTCCACTCCTCGGGAGCCAGCCTAGTGAGGCTGCCCCTGAGGAGGTCTTGGTGTCGTCCGCCTCGCGAGGCTTGGCCCCTCGTGAGGGTCTTGAGTGGTTGCTGCTGAAGATGGGCTGTACCAGGCCGTTGGTGAAGCCACGCACAAGCCCGCAGGCAGGCAAGTCTGGGCACCCCCGATCCCAGAACGCCGACGCTGTCTAATCCCGGAGACGTTGTCCATTTGCCGTCGTGCACTGGGCCGTGTGCTTCTTACTCCGTGTTGCCGGAGCTGCCTCGACGACGGCCGCGTGAACCGTTCCGGAGCCGATTCACCCCCGCCGTTGTTCACGGCACTGGAGCGGCTCCAACTTTGGATCCGTCCAGAGCCCCAGCGCTGCTTCCCTGTAGCCGTCGACCATCGCGACATCTTTGCTTCCCAGCCGTCGGTAGCCACCGCAACCGCGCCGGCCTCACCGACTCGACGGCTGGAGCTGCCTACTTCACCGGGCCACTAGATAGGTCGCACCCTCATCTCAAATCACTTTATTTAGGCGTCAGTTATCTGATTTTTTATTCTGGGCCAATCGATTCCCAATGGGAAGCAGCACCCCTCGAGCCGGCGGAGCTCCTAGGCTGCCGGTTGGCTGGGGTCTAACATAAGGGTACGGGGCCGTAAGTTCACCGCAGAAGCAGTGCTTAGATGGCTATCTTAGAGTTGCGTGGGTTGAAGGTACTGCCGCCGCCGGATCTGGATGACGACGAGTCTTTGTGGATTTTCCCGGGGGCGGCGCAACCATAGCAGTGCGGTGGAGCGGGGAGCGGGGTTTTGGTCGGGGCCACGGACGGCGGAGGCAGGCTGTTCTGCCGGTGGTCGCTGGCTCTTTGGGGAAGATTCCAAACAGTGTCAGTCGAGAGGCACAAGACGGCCATCAAGCCATCCGGCGTAGATCGGACAGTACCAAAATAAAATAAGATCGTGTGACCCCAATTTAGTCTTCAGTCAACAGACATGTGACCACTCTCGTACCTTGCTGTTGATCTCTTAGGGTATTTCTTCAGATCAGAGAGATGTGTCATTCTTAACATTATGCATTTTCTGCATCTTCAGCCACACCGTCTTCCGACTCACCGCAGCTGCTCCAACAAGGGAAGCATACACCAGAAGGGAGCTATAGTCCCCACTCAACAGTTCCCTGCATCGAATGTGTGTGCCCGACATGGACAGCCACAACAACTGCAGGGCCATCGACAAGTCAGCACATGATGCTCACTCCTATGGATGGCGGCCAGATAGGTTGTAACCTCATCTTACTTGTGTGCAACATTTATGGCTTTGTTATTCATCTAGGCATGGAAAATAGATTATCACATTTCACTGTATATTCATGCTGATCTCTTACGGGTCTTGTTCAGGAGTTAACGCTATTCCATAGTTCAGCTAAGAGACTTGTTCTTTAGGTAACGTTGTTCCATAGTTATCATCCATCAGCCAATGCTATCCCACAGGCTGGTGATTATAGTATTATACCACTTCTAGTATAACCTATGTTGTTCTTTAATACTTTGTGTGCCATCTAGTTAATCTCGAGTACAAACGATACATATTCTGTAGCTTTCATCTGTGTTCTCCCTTTAGTTTTTTAGACCTGTTCCTGCTAGTTAACCCCAGTCCTACTATTTATGTCATCTCCTACAGGCACTCATTGCATAAATCTAACTACTAGTTGTCTTCCATGCATGTCAGATATAATTGCACACACTGATTTATCCACAAGAACCTCACGGAGCAATGTAACGGCCAACAAACTTGACGTCAATGATACCCAATATGATGGAACATGTAAAGGCAGTTCTTCACAAGACTTGCAGAAAGATGATGAATCCTATTCACCCCACAAGGTCCTTGCTCTAACTTGGCCCTTGATATGGGTACAACATGCATGTAATGTCCTGGAGTGCATCTACTCTGTTGCAATGCCTTGTGCTTAGCCTGCTAATCATGCATGTAAATATGGCATGCCTTCCTGTTTTTCAGTACCTATTCCATTCATGATAACATGTTTTCAAATTCAAGTACTGTCATTCTACTCTATCGCAATGCCATCTACTTAGTTTGGACATCATGCTTCTCAATATCTTATGCATTGTTATTCATCAGTATGTACTTCATCTATCTACCATACCATGTTCCTTTTTTACATTGAAGTGTTGTTCTAGTGGTCTCTTGCAATGCCATCTTAGTTTCCCAATCATACACACATATATGTTGCCTTGGTGTGTTTCTGTATGTATTCCGCTAGCATACAATTTTACATTCAAGTAGTGTTTTTTACACTGTTGTCATGTCGTATCCCTAGCTCTTACATCATACTCCCTTCGTCCGGATTACATGTCACAGAAAAGGATAAAACTGGATGTATCTAGAACTGAAATATGCCTAGACCCATCCATTTATTTCTGGATGGAGGGAATACATGTCAATATGTCATGCCTTTCTATTCTTCAGTACCTATTCCATCTCTGTTGTAGCATGTTCTATAATTGAAGCACCATTCTTCTATATAAGGCATGCAAGGGCAAGACGGCTATGTTAGAATCTAAAGGGTTACAAACCAAGTCTTTTCAAAAGATCCAAACGCCAGGAGATAATAAACCAACTCTAGTTTTCATAGATACTGCTCCAGCACAGAGAAACCCAACTCCCACTGATAATAAGAGGGATCCAGTGGCCAAAGAACTAGTCTGCTCCAGTCCAGCAAAAATATGTCAACTCCATTCTAAGAAGCGTGTGCGTATCCTCGCATCATGAAATTTTATAGCATTCTGATCATATTTTCTACATGTTTCTTACCCATCTCTCTTTTAGAAAATAAGGTTAAACGATGGAAGACTTCCTCCATTGGAAAGTATCTTGCGGGAATTCTCTGTGCTCCAATGCTGATGTAAGTACCTGTTGTATATCACTATATTTTTACATCAACATGTATTTTGTTAATCGGTGTGAATCCAACCTTTATCTGATCTAAAATTAGTTGTAGCAAAATGTTAAAGGCGACAATGTTGATTTTTGTAAGGAAAACTGCCTGGTAGTTTTGCATACTGAGCTGCATGAGTGTACTATCTCATATCATGCACATTACTGAATTATTGTGCTGCTCTGGTTGCCCATCCATTCATTGTGTCAATGTTGCTTTCGTATTACTTTACCTGGCTGATGATAGTTGTGCCATATTGTGTTAATTTGGTGTAGGCTGGTGTGGTCTGGTTGCCCAACTGTTCATTGTGTCAATGTTGCTTTCCAATTATCTGACCTGGCCAATGATAGCAATGCTATTTAGTGCAGGCTGCTGAAGATAAGAAGACAAACTCTGAAAACAGCAAGGCAACCCCATTGTTTCTTTCCAATAAATGTAGGCCAGGTAATGTGGCAATAACTCTTGATTAATCAGTTCGGTTCCCCTCCTAATTTATGTTATGATGCAGTTGTCAAGACACTCTCCACTATCAATAATACAAGCCTGCCAAAATCGCCATCTGAATCTGTTCAGTTGTAACATCCCAAAATTCTAAATTTTGGAATGTTATAATAAACAAATAGATTGGATTGATTGTTTGATTGATTGACTGAAAGTGAGTGGAATTCGAAATCTTTTGAAAGTCAAATGAGAGGGAATAAAAGGACTTTCCCAAATTTTCATTTTTGCTTTTATGATCTCCATGAATTCAAATTCTTTTCACCACAAAACCCTGGAGAGAAGATGACATGACTTCTTCCATTTATTTAAATGACAAGGGGTGTTGAAAATATTTGAATTTCATTTGAAAATATTTCCCATTTCTGAAACTTTATGCAACTCAATGATTTTCACGAGAGAAGATAAAATGACTTCTTCAAAACAAATGAAATATGAGTTGGGAGTTTCAAAGGATTTATTTAAAGTCCCATTGCAATTATTTTTCAATATTGGAGTTATTTGAGTTTTATTCAAATTATTTTTCTCCACAAATAAAATATACAGAAAATAGGGTAACATGATTCCCTACATCAGAAAATTGGAGAAAAATAATTTTGAAATCATTTTGGTATTTTTAAAATGATTTTTATTGGATTTTATTAAGGCAGTAGCACTGTTTGATTTATTAAAATTTGTGTGGATTTTATTTGACTTTACAAAAATGTTCATGCTGTAGGAAATCTTTTTCTGCAAATTTTTATATATAATATGCCTATATAAAGTTTTATTTTTATTTTCTTTATTCAGTTTTTCCTTTCCTGTCTCTATTTACAAAAAAAAAACTACATGCGCGTACTCTGTGACTATATGTCGCCCTCATGCGCAGTATAGTAGCTTTTGGCGCCCCATTGTTTTTTTTCTGTTAAATAGGCCAGGCCCAGCCGGCCATATTCCTCCCCATATTTCTTTTCTATAGTTTTTTTCCTTCTTTTCTTTCTTTTCAATTGCTAAAAAAAAAACTGCCGCGCGGCCGGCCGAACCGCTAAGGCCTTTAGGCCCATGCGACGCGCTCCCTTTTTGTCTTTTCGTCTACGTTTAGTCCCACATTGCCTAGCCTTTAACCCCTAAACCTCTTTTTCACCTATAAATATAGACCCATAGAGCCTCCAAAAATTATCCATTGCGGGTTAAATCAATATTTTGGTTTGACTAGCTAAAAATATATTTCTCCTCTCCGGCGGGACTTTTGGAAGTTGTCTCCACACTCCGAAGTCGTCTTTTCTATACCTTATAAAGGTATATTTATTCGTTCTCTGTATTTATACGTTAGATCTAGAATTCTTTTATCCGTAGCTATTTTTTCTTCTGCAAAACAGCTTGGCCCTGATTCTTCAAATAGCCATAACTTTTTACTCGTTCATCCAAATTATATGAAACCAGCGCTTATAGCTTCGTCTTGTTTTCACCTATCCAGTTAACCTGTCACGTCAACTTTTTGAAATTTTCAAATTTCGAAATTTGTTCAAATTCATATTCAAACTTCTTTTGTTCATAACTTAAGTTCCGTAACTCCGTTTGAGTTGATTCTTTTTGCAAAGCGAAGCTCTTGACCTAAACTTTCTGATAAGGCCAAATTCATATAATTTTGGTACTGTTAGAAATTCTTTTATGTTGCAAGAGTTATTTGCTTGGTTTTGATGTTTTCCGAAGTGTCTTCTTCGTTCTTCTCGATCTTTTGAGTGATTGCTTATGTGTGGTTACTATTGCTTGCTTACGATAGATTGACCGGAGTGTGACGAGTAGATCTATCAAGAGTTTTGAGTGCGAATCATCTTCATCAACATTGCAGGCAAGTTCACACGTTGATCATATCCCTTTCATACCCAGTTTTTATGCATTAGATTCAACCCTCAAACATTGCATGAGTAGGATTGATAACATGTGGGTATTGGGAAGTAGTTGATGAGGTAGTACCTATTGCCCTGTTTATTATCAAACCCTTGGGAGTTACTTCTACGTTGCTATTATATTGCCATGCTATGCTCGTAGACGTGGATTGGGTTTGAGAGATATTCATGACAGATGTGAGATTGTTAATAATGGTTTACTTAAGGTGGCAACTAAAACTCACATCTGGGTGGATTGAGGCACCTGGAGAACCCAGTGTTGCCTGTTTGTATAAGGACCGCCACCCAGGCTCAAAGGGATCATAAGATTATTCATGCTAGAAACTTCCGTGTGCAGCCGCAAGCTATTATGGGCTCTAGCATAGTTGAGTAAGTTGTGGGAAACCTTTCCATGATGGGCTAGCAGATGTAGGGGATTGTAGGTGTACCGACCTATCTATCGGTTAAGGGGACCTCTTCGGAAAGACTGTGTCTCGGTCATCCGTTTCTCAAACATCATGCAGTGCGAGAATCAAGCGGAGGCGATCGAGTCTTGTGGGGAAAAGTGCACAAACCTCTGCAGAGTGTACAAACTAATCATGATTAGCCGTGTCCCCGGTTATGGACATCTTGAGTATCTAGTTCTTGGATTATCCCGTTGATCTCATCATGTTACTTTAATTAATATTGTTGGGTTAATGATGATACTTAATTGGGATTGAGATGCCGTCAACCATCTCAATGTTTCACAACCACCATGATAGTTAAATAAAATTTATTCCTTTGAAGTAGGGAAAATTTGGCTTTTCGCAAAAACATTATAACCATAGAGCTTTTCCACCAGCCATATATGCATGTAGTGATAGCCTTTGTTCATCATTTCTCTATGGTGTGAATTTGCCAGCATATTCCATGTGCTGACCCGTTTTCGAGCTGCAACGTTTCATGTTGCAGGATATCTTACGACGAGTAAGTGATTCGTTAGGGTTACGATTTCTACACTCAACTTTGCCGTTGGTGTTGATGGGAATCCACAACCTTGTTACTTCCGCTATTTGGATTGAGGTAATAGTATTTACGTTATTTTATACATGTGATTTACCTCTGTTATAAATCCTCGAGTACTGTGTGTGCCAGCATACCGATCGAGGGATGACACTTAAGCACAGAGACTTGATCCATTCGGGTCGGGTCGCTACATCAGTTTCCTCTGTCTCGAATGCAACAAAAAATGTATGTTTGTGAACCAATTAATGGTTGAAGCAATGATGGAAATGGTGGAGGAATCAGAGGTGCACATTCGTGCGCAACAACAACTGATCAGTGTTTTCAGTGACAGTGTAGCAAAGCAGCAAGAACTTGCCCACATGCTTATGGGCGTCATCCGCGCTAAGGTTGCGGACTGTGATGTTGTAGATCGTTAGGTTCTGTTCATTTGTTTGCACTGGCATCAATCTTTGATTGCCCAGTGGATGTAATTTCCTGTAATATATGCTGGATGTGCAACGTTTTTCCCTGTATGCCGTACCTTTGCTTGATCGGTTTTGGTCCTGTGCATAATTGCTCGTCATAATGGACTCAAATTATCTAATTGGGCCTAAAGACATGTACGAACTTTAGTGGTCCCATTAAGTTAATGGGCCGTTACCAGGCCGAAAGTTAATGGTCGGCCCTCTTACCTCCCAGGTCGTTAACAGGCCGACATCAAAGCGGGCAACAGGTGGGCCCATTTGATTTCACGGGTCGTTAACAGGCCGATACTAGGTCGGGCTACATATGGCCCAACTATACTGTGGGCCTTTAGCAGGCCGAAAGAGACAGCGGGCTCGTACTGGACCATGAAGAGCATGGGCCGCGAAGAGGCCGAAAGTCAGGTCGTACTATAAATGGCCCAACTGTGTTGTGGGCCTTTAGCAGGCCGAAAGAGAAACCGGGCTGGTGTTGGACCATGAAGAGCATGGGTCGTTAAAAGGCCAAAACTCAGGTCCGACTGCAAATGGCCCAACTCACTTATGGGCCGTCAACAGGCTGAAAGACACACCGGGCCGGAAATTGGCCCAACACTTAAATGGGTCGCTAAAAGGCTGAAAGATGTACATCTTGAAAATTGGCCCATCCCTTGAATGGGCCGTTAACAAGCCGAAACCACATCAGGCCGATATTGAGCCCAAATATATAGCGGGCTGTTAACGGGCTCGAACTGACTATGGGCTGCAATGGTGTCAAATCGTTAACGGGTCGTTGACGGGCCGAATTGGCACATCTCGTATGGGCCGTGGGCTTAAATGGACCTGACACAAGTAGGCCTTATACGGGCCAGCCTGCTAATTCTTACTGGGTCGGCCTTTTTCACCGGAATGGGCCACTGTTGGGCCGTGCCATGTGTCGATCTATCATAGGCGCCTCCTGTCCAATGGACGGACGACATCTGGCCCACCGAGGAGCGGACACGTGTTTCCTCCGGCCAATGAGAATTTTACACGTGGAAAATCCCCATTGGTCCAGGCTGTTAACGGGTTATCAGATACAAAACCGGACCCGATAGCTTAATGGCGACCCGTTACGGTCGATGCCACGTGTCGGTCACCCTTGACGAAAGGACTTCTATGACGCGCGATTTATCGTCATGGAAGTGGACACTTCCGTGATGATAATTTTGGTAATGTCATGGAACACTTCTACGACATCACAGGTATGACTATCTTGATTCTGTCATAAAATCGTCATGGATGTACATGCATGACAAAAAATGTGACCTACTGTGACAAACACGTATCATCACGGAAGTGTATTTTTTTGTAGTGTCAACCTCATTACTAAACGCTTCCGCTTTCGGTCTATGAGGGTACGTGGACACACTCTCCCCGCTCATTGCTATGCATCTCCTAGATAGATCTTGCGTGATCGTAGGCAAAAAAATTGAAATACTGTGTTCCCCAACAGTCAGCATATGGCAGTGTCGCATTGATTTCGAGCTAGGGCTAATGGCAGAGATCATATTCACGGAGTCGACTGCGGAGGAAAGAACGCGCATGCCTGCGCAATGGCATGAGCAGCCGGTGCAACTATTCAAATGGGCGGTAGGAGAAGCCAAATCCCAGGACCAGTTGCGGCGGCGCCGCTGGGCATGCATCGTAGGCGAGGTGAGCTGCCCTCCTTCCCCGCCAGTGATGCAGTGACCTAGTCGGTTGCTGCTGCAGTGAACTTGCAATGCCATGTCGGTTTGCAACCTTGACAATCACTCCATCTATATGTATTGTATTCCTGTGAAAATACTTGGTCGTTTGGAAAAGATGGTAATTGATTTATCACTAGTTTTAGAATGCTTGGTCGTGACAATCAACCGAAGCCACAACCTGAAGTCTCCATCGCGTAATACTTTACGGTCGGTCGCACCAACAGACGGTCGGTCAGACCCGCGTCTCACCGAAGGGACACGCATCGGCTTGGTCTGACATGTACGGCCAGTTACATCACTGACTTGTGCGACCGCATTTGAGCAGTGTAGTACTCCCTCTATCTCGGTTTACAAGTCTTGCACGTGTACCTAGGTCGTTAATTTGACCAACTTAATAAGAGGCATACATTACAAAAAATCATTACAAACTTCAAATATTCAGAGTATTTTTTATGTTAAACAATTTATTTTATATAAGTTACGTTGACGACCTAGATACACGTGCAAGCCTTGTAAACTGAGATGGAGGGAGTACTTGAAATTTATGTTCCACTAAACTCATCTGGAGCCGTTTCGAGCCTCGAAACCAAAACCATCAATTAATCTTTAGCTTGTTCCCATCATATTTCAAAAGTGCATACAAATGCTCCCACCTCGTTTCTTGTTTCTTAACATATCAACCAATAAGAGATGTGGGGCGTGCATGTTTTCAATGACTCAAGACTACCAAACACGACATGCAATGGTTAGTTCATTGCATGCAATGCTATTAATTAGCAAATAAACATTAAGTTCTCTCGTTCTCCCCTCCTTCTTGGTCATGGTTGAAAGGACCATGATGTCGCCTAGAGGGGGGTGAATAGGCGTTTTAAAATCTTTTGCGGATTTGGCTATATCCTAATGTGGAAATAAACTAAGCGGATACTTTTCAAGCACAAATCCTAAATATACTAGGCTCACTAAGTGCACCAACAACTTAGGATAGACAAGATGAGAACAACGAGGATATGAGTAAGCACAAGTAAGTCACATAAACTTACTCAATGTACATCACCAGATATGGAAATGAATAATACACACAACCACAAGTAAGCAATACAAGCTTACACAAATTGTATCACAATATATGGAATTGAATGATACAAGCAAACTCAAGTAAGCACTACAAGCTTACACAAGTTATGTCACAAGATATGGAAATGAATGTTACAAGCTAGCAATTCACACTAAGCATAAGATAGAACAATAGTAGAAAGTATGAATTGCGAATATAAAGTGTAGGCCTAAATAATCTCTTCAAGGTAATGGCCAACACAATATAATGAGGACAACAAGATATAGTGAATGCACGGTCAAGTGACCAAAGTAAACCACAAGTAAGGAATTAGGGTTAGGGATAACCAAAGTCACGAAGACGAGGATGTATCCCGATGTTCACTTCCTTGGAGGGAAGCTAGTCACCGTTAGAGAGGTGGATGTTACCACGAAGGCACACCAACGCCACGAAGGCTCACCCTATTCTCTTTGAGATATCACCACGAAGGTGATTCTCAACCACTAGTGTAGACCTTGAGGCGGCCTCCAAACCTTCACAAACTTTCCGGGGGACAAATCACAAGTTGATTCCTCACCGGAGCACTCCTACCGCCTAGGAGTCTCCAACCTCCAAGAGTAACAAGAACAAAGGGGAAATGCTCAAGACTTGCTCAAATCACGAATTCCTATGGTCAAGAGAGGGAGACGGAGTGGATCTATCCGCTTGATTGGAAAAACTCTCATGAACTCTCACGAATCTCTCCGGGATCTAAGATTTGGTGTAGGAGAAGTGAGAGGGAGCCACTTGTGTTCTTGGGGCGATTTGAGATGAAGTGGTCAACCCTCTACCGGATGGGTAGAGGGGTATATATAGTGTGCCAAGAAAACTAGCCGTTTTAGTGTAAGTGGCAGCGCCGGGCCGGACATCCGGGCAATGGCCGGACATTTGGCGGCTGAGAATCACACACACGTATGTGGAAAACAGATTACAGGGCCCGGACATCTGGCCGAAGCCCGGACATCTGGCCAAACTTGGGGCCCCGGACATCCGGCCAAGTGTCGGACATCCGGCGTATACAAACAGCATTTCGGTAAGGTTTCTGGACATCTACGGCCGGACATCCGGGCCAGGGGCCGGACATCCGGCGATTTCACACAAACCAGACGCCCTTTGGATAGCAGTGGCCGGACATCCGGGGAAAAGCCCGGACATCCGGCCAACACAAAAACTGCAGCCGCCCCAAAAGTAAAACATGCATAACTTTCACATCCGGACTCCGATTTTGATGATCTTGGGCTCGTTTTGAAGCTATGGAAAAGCTCCAGGTCCTCACATAGAGAACCACCCAAGATAAACCAAAATGTAGGGTGCAAAGTATGGAAAGGTAAGATCATATACTTTGGGGAACCTATTTGGCTATGGATTTACTTTGGTAGATGTATAGGCATATTGTATTTGTATTGGATAGGAGTGAAATATGCATATGTTTGAATATGATGTGAGGAAGTAGAAATAGAAGATGTTGACTTGAGCAAATCTATCACTAACCCCTTTGATCCCCTCTTAATAGTGTGGGACCCCTATAACTCAAGAAACATAAAAGCGCTATACTACATAGCTATCGAGAATCCATTCTTGAGTGTATATTTTTCCTCGGTGGTCATCTCTCCACAACACTAACGCCAAAGGAACTAATACCTTTGACTCAAGCCTTTCACTTGATCTTGATGTTGATGTTTCTTCTTGGCTCAAGTTGAAGGCAAGACATTGGTGAAGTCTTCAAGTAGCTCCCCCATACACAATATGGGAGGCTTTGCTTTGTATTCATCTTCACTTGTCCATCATGTGATCATCCACAAGCTTCAAGCATGTAATCCCTCGGGATGGTTATCTTGAACTTGCCCTTATCAACCATGATCACCAACACTTGATGTCATCCTCTCATAGACACTTGAAATCTCTCTCTCTCGATGCGAGCCCATGAGAATCACCTAACCCTCAAAAACATAGACAACACATAGTATGGGTTAGTACACAGAGTGCAATTGATAATTTCTTATCATACCACAAGATCTTATGTGGTGCATCATTTGCGCTCGTGTGTTGACCATTTAGAGTTCAATCTCCGACCTTCAACTTGGTCAACCGATATCTCTACTCCATGTTTAATCTTGACGTCATGAAGGGTATACTGAATTCTTCACTTGAATAGCTTGCTCAATCATGACTCAACACATGAGTCCATTATGATCATATCTTTGAGCCACTCCTAGAATTCATCATTCAAATCATCCTTTTAAGATCTTGATCCATTATGTCTCAAACCATAGCTCTAAGCATGGCAACCCTTAAGATACTCCAATGAACTCCATTTTGTATATCTCAATGCAAACATTAGTCCATAAGGATTGTCATTAATTAATTACCAAAAAAACACATGGGGACTACATGTACTTTCAATCTCCTCCATTTTGGTAATTTATGACAATCTCAACAAGAGGGTTTATATAATGAATTTTTAAACAAGCATGCAATTTATCATCAAGACAGTACATAAGCATTTAATGATAGTACACCCATAGTATATTGAGCAAACTCCCCCACAATATATGCATGTGTGAATGAACTTTGAATGTCATTGCATATATTGGTTGACATAAACTAGGAGGAGATTTCTCTATATACAATACTCATTCATGCAATAAGAATATATAACAAGGGTAGATATGCATGAGTGACAACAAGAACTACAAAAGATATTTATCTTAAACCCTCTAAACTTCTCCCCCATTGGCACAAAATGCCAAAATGGAAGACAAAACATCTAGCAGACCAATATAGTATGAGTTCCTCCTTGATGTGTGCATATCACAAAATGTGAGTGAAAACAAATGCACATATTCAATGATGAACAATTAAAGGAGCTCGAAATCTATAGAATGCAATCAGATACGAAGATATGAACTTTTTCATGTATAAAAATTTCTGAGTGGCCAATAATAGTCATGATATGTATCCACAAAGAAACTCGTATACACAAAAAGAAAGGTTGCAATTGATAAGAACGTGATACCCACAAGTGAATCCACTATTATACAACTTGAGCCTAGTCATAATAGCAAGGCACATGGCACAAAGCACATGGCACAAATTTATCTCATTTTCATAACACAAAGTGAAGCAAGCAATCAAAAGATCCAACGGGCCAAAAGGATAAAAGAATATTACGATTTGGGTAAAGGAGTGTTCTAAGGAAAATAGAGAAGCTCCCCATGATTTGTGCACTATTTAGAATTTTTGTATTTGGATACAAGTCCACAAAATAGGATCATCACTCCCCCAAAATCAATAGGAACATAAAACAATTGCAAGCAAGCATAGATAAGAAAAGAAGCCTAGCATTTGCAACAAACATATGGTTGAGCAACATGTAAATGAGGCAACCTAAGAATAGGCACAACCAAAATGATGTGTGTGAGTCATGTCAAAGCACTTGAGAAGACTAGTATAAGGATGATAATTAAGCATCAACATAGTCTTGAGTAAATGAGATACAAGGTGCAAGACATGTCCTTCCCACACACACGAAGTTAAGAAGGTCACACACACATCAAGCAAATGGGTTCACAAGCTCACTAATAGCAAATTAAAAATCAAAGCTTGTGACAACCCATGATGAAGATAGGAAATAATAGGCTTGTCAAGACAAGCACGAGGACAACAATCTTCACCAAACATGAGTGCACTAAGATGCAAAGAGGTAAGACACGCACTCATACAACAAATGCTTCCATGGAGCCACCAAAGATATAAAAAGAGAATGAAACGGTGGACATGAAAGAATAGGGATATCAACTAGAGATGTAACTTGTCTCACGTGTATAAGATTCTAGGTAGATGACAATCATGATGATATATATCCACAAAGAAGGATGTACACATGAAATAGTTACAAAAGGAAAGAATAAGATATCCAAACGGGAGACATAAAATATACAATGAGATCTTTGCTTGAAAGTATAGCACATGGCTTAATGTAATCTTATCGTATATTAATGAACTCCAAACACACAACCATCAAAGACATCACAACTAGCAACAAGAGATCATTGTTGCGATGCTTTGAGAAAGGAAACAAGTATGACAAGAACGAGTCAAGAAATTCATGCCATGATGCAACCTACACAAGGTTGAATGCAAGAAATGTATGCATGAAGTAGATACTTGTTACCGAGATAGCATTGGAATGATGTAGTAGGTAATGGTTCAGCTTGGCTCTAATTTCCTCATAGTGCCACCACCTTCATGAATAAGCCAAGCACCCAATGCTTCTCAAATGTACCTAAAACAATTTAAGTACAATATGGTCCCCAAACTTATTGGGTCCAAAGTAGTTAGCATAACTACAAAACATAGGGTAAAATCACTTAAATATGTGCATATCGATATGAATTTGAATATCATGCACATCTTAGCTATTAAGAATTTGATGGATTTACCCTATATATATTGGATCAAATAAAGCAAACAAGGCATGCGAATTTACACATAGTAAATACACATGCACAAGCCTCCCAAAATCCAGGGAGATACAAATTGGACAAATGAACACATAACCGTTAATACTTCCAATAACATCACTAGTCATTCATGTTGTCCAAAATGACTCAAAGTGACAAAGTTCAACATATGATAGCACACAAAGTCCAACATATGAACCAAGGAAAACCAATGAGCATATAAGATATGCATCACACACATACTCATGGGAATATCTCACTCAAGTAGATATAGGACACTATAAACAATGAGATAACAAACTACCATAACTCCATACAAACTAATAAGATGAACTCGAACAAAATGGTGTTTCAAGTTGACATTCGGTGTAGAAACGAATATAAGTACATGATCATCTATACTAACACAAGCATAACATGAGAGTTTGAAATAAACACAATGTTTGGATAGCATATTATTAACATTCCAATTAGATAGATCATTCATGCAAAGCAACAATTGGAATGCATTTATTCAAATGTTTCCCAAATACGATTTTTAAGATAACCATGGGCAAAACCGCACAAGAATACCATACTCAAACAAAGCATTGCATGCCACAGAGATATAAGATAATCTCAAATATAAATTCTAAGTGGCAAACTGGCAAACCTCTATTGTTAATGTTCACACGAGAAGTGATATGCACAAAGTATATCACTCCCCCATAATGTGATAATCCATGTATTATCCATAAGAGGCAAATGAAACCCAACTAAGGATAATTAATGGATGAGGATTTGAGTTTCAAATGAACTTTACATACCACATAGTAACTAGATAATATTGCACTAACAATACTAGGTGGTATCCTACATATATACACATTTAAGGTTTGTGATATGCGTAAAACATAGCACTCCCCCATAATGTGATGATCCATTAATATCTCAAAAGCGCCAATGAAGATTCAACTAATGAAGCAATAAAGGCTCGAAACCACACACACAACTATATGATGTGCATAGTAACTTACGCATGCTAGATAACATGAATCAAGCATATTAGGAGACACAACATATACAAACACATGCTAGGTACAAAACCTAAACATGCATGGGGCTAGTAACTTTCAATGTAGACAATATAAATACAAGTTACCGCCATGAGGAGCATTGGAATGACAAATATGATGATAATTCACATGACTTGGTTTGAACCATAATGAATGGTGAGAATCATTTTTCTTCATGCACTAGCCAAGTCTCCAATGCCCTCCACACACCTATTGATCAAGTTTGAGCTCGATGGTCCCCAACCACGTTGGGTCCTAAGAGGTTAGTAACAATAGGCTTGGCAACCCAAATGGTCTTATCCACTTTCAAACCACTTTGGGCACCAACATACTTGGCAAACATATTACCATCAATATCCTTCCTAAGTGAATAATGATCATAGATAATTGGAGGCTTAGAGATGTTACCATTGGGACATGATGAAGCTATGTGTCCCTTCTTACGGCAAATATAGCAACATGTACTCCCCCTTCTCTTCTTCTTTACTTTCTCAACTTGGGAAGTAATGACATGGTTCATCATGGATAGTGGCCGTTCTTCAACTTGAGGTTGAACTTGAGATTGAGCTTGAGGCCGCTTTCCATGTAGCTTCCCTTTATAAGCCCTTTTCTTCATTGGACAAGATCTCACGTGATGTCCAACCTTTTTGCACTTAAAGCAAGAAATGTTGGACTCGTTCTTGGCTTGGTCTTGCCCCCTTTTCTTTTTCATGGATTT
Organism: Triticum aestivum; assembly: GCF_018294505.1. Lineage (NCBI taxonomy): Eukaryota > Viridiplantae > Streptophyta > Magnoliopsida > Poales > Poaceae > Triticum > Triticum aestivum. Next base: position 272,460,713 of record NC_057808.1, read on the forward strand.
CTTCTTGTTGGAGTGAAAACTATGTCCATCATCGCACTTTTCCAAGTCTTTCTTCAAACTAGTGACTTGGGCCTTGAGCTCATTAATTTCCTCTACATGGTTAGTTTCAAGACTAGAAACAAGAGGACTAGTGCAAGTAGAAACTTCATGGTTAGAGCAACAAGACAAGGTGAGCAATTCATCATGAGGTGTATCAATATCATGTAGAGAGGAATTGCAAGGACTAGCACATGGCAATAAGGCATTTCGAGTAGAAGATGTGCTAATATCCACATGAGACTCACACGATTTTACCTTGGTGACCATAGCCTCATGAGCTAACTTTAGCCCATCATGGGAGATTAGAAGATCCTCATAAGTGCCCGAGAGCTTTTCATGACTTTCTTCCAATTTCCCATAATTCTTAGTTAGCAAATCAAGTTGAGTCCTCAGCTCAACATTCTCCTTCAAAATTGATGCTTCACATGAAATCGAGTTAGTAGCACAAGCATCATTATCAATATCATAGGAGCAAGTAGCAATTAGAGGCTTCTCATGAGTTGATCGAAGCTCCTCATGAGACTTAGAGAGTTTGATGAGCTCTCCCTTGACATTATTGCATTCAAGGAGAAGGAGCTCAAAATCCTCTTTAAGTTTACCATGAGTAATTTCAATCTCTTCTTTTAAAGACCTCAAGTCACTAATACATTGACGAGCCTTAGCAAGTTCATGTTCAAGTTGTTCACTTTTCGCTTGCTCGTTAAGAAATAAGTCATTACGTTTTTCAAAGCAAGCAAGAACATCTTGGAACCTTTTATAAGTGTTATTTTTAGCTCTATGAAGAGTTTTCCCAATCTCATAGAGATTTTGAGTCAAGTCATCATCCTCATCCTCATTACAACTATCATCATTATCACTAAGAGAAGATGATACCTCATCATTACCTCTTGCCATGAGGCACATGTGAACAAAGGGGGTTGATGATGATTCTTTTGGAGAAGAGGGTTCTTCATCAATCAAGCATGCCTCATCTTTCTTGATTTCCTCTACATGCTTAGTCATAGAACAACTAGAGGAAACCAAGGCATTTCTATCATGGCAACATGGGAGATCAAGCATATCATCACAAATGAGATTAACACCATCATCACAAGACATTTCTTCACTCACCATGTCATTACCTTGTGGCACGCCACATGTTGGTGAAGTGGAAGATATTGAAGTGTGCAAGTAATCGGAGGTGGAAGTAATAGTGAGCTCTTCATGATTTAAAAATGTGGAGAACTCCTCCATCAACTCCCCAAACAGAATATTATCTTCATCAAGATTGGACCCACCATATATATCTTCAAGTTTGGTCCAAGTCTCATGAGCCGACTTGCAAGTCGTGACTGCCTTAAACACTTCAAAGGTTAAAGCTTGATGAATGACAAGAGAAGTATCACAATCAAGATACATATCCTCAATAGATGGAGAATGTCCATCCTTAGCAATAGAAATTCCTATAAGAACAATTCGCAAAGCATTTGGACCCATGGCCCGAAAGTGACAAAGCATGCGAATTCTCCATAGGTGATAATTTGTGCCATCCAAATAAAAAGTGTTGTTGTGCACTAAATCACTAGTCAACATCGATACTCTCTAGGCAGTGAAGCCTAATAAGGAGAGACCTTGCTCTGATACCAATTGAAAGGACAACGATGTCGCCTAGAGGGGGGGTGAATAGGCGTTTTAAAATCTTTTGCGGATTTGGCTATATCCTAATGCGGAAATAAACTAAGCGGATACTTTTCAAGCACAAATCCTAAATATACTAGGCTCACTAAGTGCACCAACAACTTAGGATAGACAAGATGAGAACAACGAGGATATGAGTAAGCACAAGTAAGTCACATAAACTTACTCAATGTATATCACGAGATATGGAAATGAATAATACACACAACCACAAGTAAGCAATACAAGCTTACACAAATTGTATCACAATATATGGAATTGAATGATACAACAAACTCAAGTAAGCACTACAAGCTTACACAAGTTATGTCACAAGATATGGAAATGAATGTTACAAGCTAGCAATTCACACTAAGCATAAGATAGAACAATAGTAGAAAGTATGAATTGCGAATATAAAGTGTAGGCCTAAATAATCTCTTCAAGGTAATGGCCAACACAATATAATGAGGACCACAAGATATAGTGAATGCACGGTCAAGTGACCAAAGTAAACCACAAGTAAGGAGTTAGGGTTAGGGATAACCAAAGTCACGAAGACGAGGATGTATCCCGATGTTCACTTCCTTGGAGGGAAGCTAGTCACCGTTAGAGAGGTGGATGTTACCACGAAGGCACACCAACGCCACGAAGGCTCGCCCTATTCTCCTTGAGATATCACCACGAAGGCGATTCTCAACCACTAGTGGTAGACCTTGAGGCGGCCTCCAAACCTTCACAAACTTTCCGGGGGACAAATCACAAGTTGATTCCTCACCGGAGCACTCCTACCGCCTAGGAGTCTCCAACCTCCAAGAGTAACAAGAACAAAGGGGAAATGCTCAAGACTTGCTCAAATCACGAATTCCTTTGGTCAAGAGAGGGAGAGGGAGTGGATCTATCACTTGATTGGAAAAACTCTCAAGAACTCTCACGAATCTCTCCGGGATCTAAGATTTGGTGTAGGAGAAGTGAGAGGGAGCCACTTGTGTTCTTGGGGAGATTTGAGATGAAGTGGTCAACCCTCTACCGGATGGGTAGAGGGGTATATATAGTGTGCCAAGAAAACTAGCCGTTTTAGTGTAAGTGGCAGCGCCGGGCCGGACATCCGGCAGCTGAGAATCACACACACGTATGTGGAAAACAGATTACAGGGCCCAGACATCTGGCCGAAGCCCGGACATCTGGCCAAACTTGGGGCCCCGGACATCCAGCCAAGTGCCGGACATCCGGCGTATACAAACAGCATTTCGGTAAGGTTTCTGGACATCTACGGCCGGACATCCGGCGATTTCACACAAATCAGACGCCCTCTGGATAGCAGTGGCCGGACATCCGGGGAAAAGCCCGGACATCCGGCCAACACAAAAACTGCAGCCGCCCCAAAAGTAAAACATGCATAACTTTCACATCCGGACTCCGATTTTGATGATCTTGGGCTCGTTTTGAAGCTATGGAAAAGCTCCAGGTCCTCACATAGAGAACCACCCAAGATAAACCAAAATGTAGGGTGCAAAGTATGGAAAGGTAAGATCATGTACTTTGGGGAACCTATTTGGCTATGGATTTACTTTGGTAGATGTATAGGCATATTGTATTTGTATTGGATAGGAGTGAAATATGCCTATGTTTGAATATGATGTGAGGAAGTAGAAATAGAAGATGTTGACTTGAGCAAATCTATCACTAACCCCTTTGATCCCCTCTTAATAGTGCGGGACCCCTATAACTCAAGAAACATAAAAGAGCTATACTACATAGCTATCGAGAATCCATTCTTGAGTGTATATTTTTCTTTGGTGGTCATCTCTCCACAACACTAACGCCAAAGGAACTAATACCTTTGACTCAAGCCTTTCACTTGATCTTGATGTTGATGTTTCTTCTTGGCTCAAGTTGAAGGCAAGACATTGGTGAAGTCTTCAAGTAGCTCCCCCATACACAATATGGGAGGCTTTGCTTTGTATTCATCTTCACTTGTCCATCATGTGATCATCCACAAGCTTCAAGCATGTAATCCCTCGGGATGGTTATCTTGAACTTGCCCTTATCAACCATGATCACCAACACTTGATGTCATCCTCTCATAGACACTTGAAATCTCTCTCTCGATGCGAGCCCATGAGAATCACCTAACCCTCAAAAATATAGACAACACATAGTATGGGTTAGTACACAGAGTGCAATTGATAATTTCTTATCATACCACAAGATCTTATGTAGTGCATCATTTGCGCTCGTGTGTTGACCATTTAGAGTTTAATCTTCGAGCTTCAACTTGGTCGACCGATATCTCTACTCCATGTTTAATCTTGGCGTCATGAAGGGTATATTGAATTCTTCACTTGAATAGCTTGCTCAATCATGACTCAACACATGAGTCCATTATGATCATATTTTTGAGCCACTCCTAGAATTCATCATTCAAATCATCCTTTTAAGATCTTGATCCATTATGGCTCAAACCATAGCTCTAATCATGGCAGCCCTTAAGATACTCCAATGAACTCCATTTTGTATATCTCAATGCAAACATTAGTCCATAAGGATTGTCATTAATTAATTAATTACCAAAACAACACATGGGGGCTACATGTACTTTCAATGGTGCACAACCTAAGATGACTTATTCACCTAGACGGAGGGAGTAGTATAATTAAGTGCAAACCTGCTCAAACCTAGTATGTATCAAACCTGAACGTGTTCCCACTATGCATGTTTTAGTAATAGTGCTAGTACTAGGTTATAGAAAGGGGGAACTAGTACCTAGCTGAAAATCATTCTACCTCTTCCCCCTCATAAGTCATTCTTGTTCGTCCATCCTTGCCATCGTCGGTGTGCAGAACTCTAGGTTGAGAACTATCCGAACTACTCGTAACAAGGGAGCGGCCACCAAGACCGCAGAAAAAAAGAGGGCTCGCCGCCTCGCAGAGACCTCGAAAGATTTCTCACGGGCAGGCGATGGCTCCCAGGAGCGCCCTAGCCGCGGAGGCGAACATGCTGAGCTGGCGGCGCTGGAGTCGTTATCCCTCGACGGCATGCCCGCTGGCTTGGTGATGCTACTGAAGAAGAGCATTGCCTCAGAGAAGAAGGTGACCGGCGAAATCCTGCAACTTCAGGAGGACAAGGCGAAGCTCTGCCACAAGCTCGACCTGCTGAAGGAGGACAATGCCAGCTGGAAGAAGTTGCATCAGAATAGTAGTTCCTCGATGAAGATGCTGCGGGCCCTCGTTGTGGAATAGAAGGAGGAGTTGGCGAAGCTCCGCATCGAGCACCCGGCTACTGTCAAGGTACGTAATGCGGCTGTGGAACAGATGATGAAGGCTCACGTCGAGAAATCCCGTGTCATGGACAGAATGAAGAAGATGGCGGAGGAGCGCGCAAGGAGATGGAGGTCGTGGAGGCGATGAAGAAGCAGTTACGACTCCACGGCCAGCACTTCATGTAGTAGAGAGCAGCGCCCTAGACTTGTGTGTGTGTCTTCCTTCTTTTCTAGGGGTGATAATCTTCCTTCTTCTTTTGCTCCTATGTTTCTTCTTTTGCTTCGGGTGTTTCGCCGCACATGTCACGTTCTCTGCGAGGCTTGAATAGAACAATGCTAACAATGAGATGACTAGCAAATTAGATCATTTTTATCGCCATATGGCACTGGGCTGTCATGTTTCGTGCTCCTCCATCGTACTACTCCAGTGGAAAACTTGAGTATACCGCACGGTTCTTTGCTCCTCCTCAGGTCGTTGGCACATTTATACGAGCAGTCAAATCACAAGGCCCCGCCTTCCAGCAGTAATGATCCGTCAAATCACAAAAGCCCTCGCCTCTCTTGAACCAAGCTAGACTGCCCCGCCCTCTAGCCTTTTAAAAAATGTATACTTCTGTACAGTAGTAGTATCGATGGATTGCGGCATGGAGCAAAACTAACAAGATGAAATTAAAGAAAAAAGACGATACATATAGAGAGCGCTCGTCGCCAAATTATGCATATAGTACTACTTAAAAAGCTAGTACGTGCTTAAATGGGGTGCTAAATTATATTAAAGAAATTAGCATACCTATTTAATTCTTGGGTTCTTATTATTTATGCCACTAGTTGTGTATCACTACTCAGTTTTGCCATTAGAAGTTACAACTACTCAAAAATGCCATCAATCCGTGACATGCCTGCTCAAAAATGCAATTAGATATCTCAAAAATGCCATCGTTAAGTTAGATGTTTGCTCAAAAATGCCATTAGAAATTGTTATTTTCACGTCAACCCCGTTGACCATGTTATATGACAAAAATAAGCCGATTCTCACAATGATAAGTGTGGCCCCGCTTGTCAGGAGTAACCAAGCGAATAATTTTACAGGAAAATAAGAACGCTGTTGGGATCAAGTAGGCCCACACTTTATTTTACTATAGTGAGATAGAGGGAGAGCTGGCATGTTGGTCCATCGGTATTTATGTCATTATAACATGGCCAAAGAGATTTGAGTCACAATAACGGTGTCCAGCACAACACACCCCTCAAATAAAACTAAGCACCCTGAAATTCTTTGACAACTAAACTGCTGGCTATATGATGTTGGCCATATATATTGTACGTATATAATGTGAAGAAACGAGTGGTAGTACTATACCAACTAAAAGATGAACTGTAAGAAATACTAGTATGTACGTACTAAGGAGTTAAAGTAACGAGAAGGAACATAACATAGTTCTGCTGGGGGCTCAGCACAACACACCCCTCAAATAAAACTAAGCACACCTGAAATTAAACTAAGCAACTAATCCGGTAGAAACTACATTAGAACCACCATGAGCAACGACACTGCCGCCTTACTCGGACTCCTCGTCCACGTGCTCGACTTCGTCCTTGTCCCTCTTCCTCTTGGGTGATACTTCTTTGCTTGAACCGCACACTTGGCTCTTGCTCTTCATCCAACCCTTGTAGATATTGAAACAAAGGTAGCCATCCATTGCAGCGTAGTGGATGTGTTCTATATCTAGTACATTCCACTCCCATGCATGATGAAACTTGAACGGAGGTTTCTTTAGTGTACCATACGAAGGATGAACCATGGCTGCTGCCAGGGTCAGCATCGAAGGCTGATCACGGGAGGGCACCAACCCATTCTTCTGGAGGTTGAAGGGGTTGCCTACAACGAGGCCTATCCGATCTTGTCCATCCCTGTCATTCCTAAAGTCTACAGTAACGAATTTGACTCGGCCGCCCTTGAGGAAGTTCTTAAATTCCTCGCACTCGACATTGGCATGGCATATGTGGTAGACCAATCATAAGTCATGCACGCAAACTTGGATCATGGCGGGCTTCTTCTTCTCTGCCTCCTTTAGATTCTTCTCGCTCTCCAGGACTGTGGTGTAATCAACATCTAGCCCAGTGACCCACTCATCCTTTGAGTTTTCGAACATGCATCTGAAGCGAGCAAGGCATCCTTTCACCATCGCGGAAGAACGGGTGTAGATGACGTCGAACTCATCGTCGGTGATGGTTCTAACCTTGTACTCACCGCTGATCATGGAGATTTGGGACGCCATGGATTTGGGAGGAGGGTTAGGATTAGTGGAACTGCCATAATGTGAAAGGACGGGACGACTAGGAGCGAACTGTCGTAATGTTAAAGGGCGTCCGGGGACGAGTAGGAGCGAACTGCCAGCGGTTTTTGTAAAAATGCTGAGTGGGGCGTGCGAATGGCAGGGTTGTGGCTTGCCTGGTGGATAAATGGATTCATGCACAGTATTATGGGGGCCCAATTAGATGTCATGTCTACTCGACGCCCAATTAAATGGCTTCCGATGTCATGTCAAGCGTCAGGAAAATTACAGGTGATACGAAGCTTTCCATTATCCCATGAGACGGGCTTCCGAGAGCCTTTGGATCTGAGATCGAACGGTTGCATGGCGTGATTCCAGACCTATGGGTGAATATCCTATCCTGGAGGGTTATTCTGCAAATTTTCAGCAACTTAGCATGCAACCGTTTGATCTCAGATCCAAGGGCTGCCAGCTGCCCGTATCATGGTCGCGCCTACCACGACCATCGCCTCGCTCGCGCGGTCGCGCCCTTGGAGATTTAACACGGTGCGTTAGGCTATCTGATGTTGGCATGTCATACATAGTCATCACTTAGTCACTCATACAACAAGGTTAGCTATAAGGTTGGCTATAAGAGTACTTTTTTACTTCTCTCTGTCTCTTTCTTCGTAGTATTTATTGCATTTGCCAAGGAGTGACCTCTTCCAATGAAATGGTAGTCTCGAGTCATTAAAAGCATGCACACCCACATCTCTTATTGGTTGATATGTCAAGAAACAAGAAACGATGTGAAGTTAATGCACCGCGCCTAAGGGTTTTGGGATTATTTGGTTTTCGTAAGATGACTTGCACACCTAGACGGAGGGAGTAATTAACTTGCCACATCAGACTTTATGCCTATGTGGCAGGCTTAGCACCTATACGAGCAAGTACAATAGTGGGCTATAAGCCCGCTTACATGGCATTTTTGCATATGTGGAGGACAGAGGCAAGGAAAAAGTGGAGGAGTGGGCTCTCATGCAAGAGCCAGCCTCTACATGGTGGAGCATTGGGAGAGGCACCTGTGTACCATGGAGGTGGTCAGGAATCGGGAGACTCACACCGGTCGTAGCGCCGCAGTTAAAATGATAAAATGTCAAGTCAAATCATGGGGCCCCACCTGTGCAGTAGTAACTCGCTGTCAAATCACACAGCCCTACGTTTGCAGCAGCCTACTCCCTCATCTTCTCGCGTCTCTGTCGAACCGACTAAGCGCAACTGCCCCGCCTACCGCACGAAAAAATCCCCGCCCTCGACTTTTAAATAGTACAGTATACTAATTTTGTATCCATGGATTGTGCCATGGAGCAAAGCCTCAAGAAAACGGTGGTACACATGTACGGAGTATACAGCACGCCCGTCGCATTCGCGTCGCACCCCAGACGGTCGGTCGGTCTGGCACGCCGCTCTCCGAATGGAACGCGCATCATATTGCGTTTGCACACACATGTGGGACCGCAATCGAGAACCGACCATAGGCACACTCCCCGGCCCCGCAAGTCGGGTGAGTTAACAGAAGAGAGAGACGAGCGATAGTACTAGAGAAGTGTTGTATAGACGTTGGTGCCTGGATGATCCCTGCATGACACGAAAGATCAGTTCATCCATGCATGTGACCAGACTCCAGCAGACACACCTGGATTGGCTATCGTCTACATATCGTGTAGGCTATGCTGTACAAGCTGTGGTTCTGATGAGAAATCTAGAAAAGGCTTCTTGTCATCTCGCAATATTAGCTGTCATGTGCTTCGGATCACTGCGAGGGTTAAACAGCGACAACTGAGTTCCTCCAAGGCGCTGGTCATTGGGGGCACGTGCACGAAGACTACTCGGCTGCCATCTAGGTCAAGCCGGCTATGTTAATTAGGGCATCTATCGATGGACCCCTTTTCTACGATTTTATCTTTAATTTGAGCTTTGATCCTCGTCTAGCTTGTCCGTCAGGATTCATGTTGTCTCCTCTGGGCAGTGAGGTTATGGTTTCTTGTCATGTGCCATTTTTTCGTGTTATATGTTATAATTTGGTGCTTCAGATCAAAATGACGACAACTGCACCTCCGGGGCACGTGCATGAAGACTTCTCGACAGTCATTGACAAGGTCAAGGCGGCTCCGGTAGACAAAAGAAAACTAGTACTCCACTATATAGGCAGGAGCCTCCGCGCTTGCTTGCTAGTGTTGCTCTCTTCACACTGTCTCGTCCTCTCCAGATCTAAACACGACAGCGGTGGCCACACTCTCTCTCTCTCTCTCTGCTCACCGCTGGTCATATATCCAGCCGGATCCTCTCCGCCGAGGAAGGTGAGAAGGTGCAACGTTCACGCGGTCGTCCTCGGCGACGGCTCTTACCCACTGCCGGCGCGTCCCGATCAGCGTGCCTTGCCATTCTCTCCCAAGCACCTCTGGCTAGGGAGGGCCTCCGACCCCTTCTTCCTCGCTGCCATAGTGCGGGCAGATCCGGCCTCCCGCCGCTCACCTAGCGACATCCCGGCGACCCTCAGGTATAACTTCCTTCGAAACTGGCCTTGCTCTACTTCCCGAGCTCCTGACGTCGCTGCATTTGTATCTTTTACTATTTCGCAGGCCCCCTCGTAGATAGGATCGATCGGCTGCTCGAAAGCCACCTAAATTTTGACTGTTAAGAGGTAAAACTAGTTCATGCATGCACTCGAATCTAGTACTACTTGGTTCAAACAAGAAAGAAAGGGGTGGGGGTGGGGGTAGGGGAAGATCTGTTACCTGAATCTAGGACTTGGTCGAAAGAGGAAATAATGGGAGCGAAAAGTAGCAGAGAGTGGCTATCCAACTGGTCTCTTGGTCTAATAGGGAAATAAAGGGAAACACAGTACAAACTCAATATAAACCCGATCTATTGGTTGAAAAAGGGAAGAAAGTGGGGACTGGGGGACAAGTCAACAGAGTAACTCCAGCACTAGATTTGCTAGCCTCACACAGTATAAGGTGGCTATACCGAACAAAAATGGGACCAACCCAGATATCATGTTCTGATGTTTGTTGCCCCGAGCCACTCTTATGTAATGCCACTGGTAAAATGTAGCGCTCGCACTATTAAAAGTAAGGACACGTTAAACCAATGTTGTTTTCAATGTAATGCCTCCAGTAATATGAATCAATGGCACATTTTTCATGTCTTGCTAAATTTCCCATTAAGATAAGTTGCTTCTTTTCGTTAGAAATGCAACTGTCCTGGTCCGCCTACTCTCCGGTGCCCAAATACCAACTCCGTAGCATCTGTTAATGTAATGTTGCTGGTAAAATGAAGCAATGGCACCAAAGTAATGTCGTATTTAACGGTTGTCATACTTAATCCTAATGCCCACACTAATATCTAGCAATGTTGTTGCTTTAGAAATTGCTACTGTCCTTGTAGGATTGCCATTCAGATAAGGAACATGCTTCTTTTCATTTGATGTATGTTTCATCACTTGTTAGTCACCCTCCTTTCCACCTTTTTTGTGCAAATAGAGATATACATTTCATGCTTGATCTTAGTTGAACTGCACAAATGATATCCAAATTATAGTTAAACATTCCAGGAGCTTCACAACCAACCTTGATGTTGCTCAATTTTATTGCAACTAATGATGAAGAAGCTCTGTGGGTTTCGTATTCTGATGGAAATGGAACCGGGGCTGGAGCCCTTTTCTTAAACAAATGAAGAAGAAGCTGCTAGCTCATGGGACATTGCTTCATTTTAGGTGAACTGCACCAAAATGTCCCATGAATTGAATCATCCATGTTGGTGACTGGTGTCATCCCTTCTACGATGGTGTTGACTGCAGATATGGTTCCCATCACGAGGTATGTTCCTTTTTGGTCTGACTGTTTGCCAAAGATCCTGCATGTTGAGTCTGCTCTTGTGCTACTATTTTGGCACTGCCATGATAAAGCAGTAATGTTATTATTTTTCACCTTAATCTAGTGGCACTATTAATTTGAGGTAATGTTTTGGCACCGCTAGTGCCACTGATTTTTTTTTTATATCGAAAGAGGGGGTTTCCTCCGGTTTCATTAAAGAAACCCTACCATAGAGAACCATTATCCGACAACATCTCAGTGTAAATGGGCAGTTATGCAACTACTACTAGACGGGACTGGGTACTAGCAGGAGACAAGTTCACCACATAAGCTAGGCAGGTAGGGGGCACAGCACCAGCTCGACCAAGTTTGGATTACAACCCAAATGCTACCATAGAAACATCAGGGGGGAGATAAAGCCAGCTTTAGCATCCCAGTCTAAGCACCCCCGGCCTCCATCCTTGCGATGCACAGTACACCTAGTTTTCCACCTGCTCGATCCTAGTGCCACTGATAAAATGAAGTAATAATACAGTTAAAATAGAGTGAGTGTCCTCTCTATCATTTCATTTCCAATGTAGATAAAGAAAGTGCTTCTCTTTGTTAGTGTATGTTTCATCAACTAGTCCCATTGTTAATGTTTAAGCGTTTCTCCAAACTGGGGTGCTTAATTTTAGTTGATCTGCACAAAAATAGAGATTGGAATGTCTCAAGGCCCCTCCTTGTACTACCGCTGTACACTGATGTTCATCACTGGCATAAGGTGTATCGGGGAGACTTGGGTCGATTTCCAGTATGAGGCGTCGCAAGGCCCCTCTCGCCCTCGCAGCATGGCATATTATGATACTATCGCAATATTTTCTTCTATTTATTAGTGTATGTTTCATCAACTAGTGCCACTATAATGTAATCACGCTTTTTCATTATCTGTGCAAACAGGGTTATTCAGCTGCATTTTGGTGGAACTGCACAAATGTACGGATGGAACCGGCATATATGCAGAGTGCGAGGTGTGCCAAGTAAAAATTACCGACACCAACCATGCTCCATGCAAGCATTGGCATCCACCACCACCGGTGGGATGTGTGGCGCTCTCTGTGGACGGATCTTTCTCGGCAGCAAATCCTCTAACCAAATACTAGTAGCTTATATTGGCAGTTTTCTAGGGAGTACTCTTTTCTGAAAGAAGCACCAATCTATTTTTCTTTATTTGTATAGTGTCACAAATTTGACCCAAAGGTCTAGAGCTATTTTAGGGTGATTGGCGTAGTACTCGGAGACTGATTGTAAGCATGATTTTCATTAGCTATCACACTGATTGTAAGCATGAGCAGATGGAAGATTAGGTTAGTGTGAAGCTTACCTTAAACCCTACCGCCGCCATTGAAACGAGGCGAGCATCAAGGGAACCGTGGAGAACAGCGGGGAAGCGACGTCGCGCCATCCGGCCTCCTCTTGCTGTGGGAGAACGAATACTCCTGTGGCTCCGGCTGGCTCTGCACCCTCACGAACGGCACACCGTACTCGATCGATTCGTTATCCTCTGGGTGCTCGACCTTCGACCTGTACGCCCACCACCTCCGCCTGACTTTCGCCTCGGGCGAATCAGTCTGCTCCATCGCCCAGAGGAGATACTCGATGAACTCGAAGGATTGCGGCGTGACTGCCGCCGAGGAGTACATCGCCGCCCTCATCGCCGTCGTCTCGCTCTTTCGCATACATTGCCACATGGACCTCACCATCCTCGAAATCTACCACTCATTGTCAAACCAAGTAAGGATCTCATTCAACCTGGCTAACTTTGCTTGGTCGCCACCGGCGATCTGCCTGATTCGCTGTTGCATCCTCTCCATAGATGTCCTTCTGAGTGGTCCGGTGCTAGCTTTGGAAGATGGGAGGAGAGACGGTGGTCTTGCAATAGAGAAGAGGGAGAGGTGAGACGGTGGTTTTTGAATGGAGATGATGGAGAGGAGAGGGGGTGGTTTTGCAATGGAGAGGAGGGAGAGGCGAGACAGTGGTTTTGGAATGGAGATGATGGAGAGGAGAGGAGGTGGTTTTGCAATGGAGAAGAGGGAGAGACGAGACGGTGGTTTTGGAATGGAGATGATGGAGAGGAGAGGAGGTGGTTTTGCAATGGAGAAGAGGGAGAGGAGTGTGCGGCAGTGATTTAGGATTGGACGAGAGGGCCGGCGCGCTATGACTGGATCAAAATCAAAATCAATTTAACCTTCAATTAAGATAGCAACCCCACATTAACTAGTCTCCCTTTTATTCTGGGTCATAATTGACCATGATTTTCACAAATAAAATATATGTTATACGTTGCAAAAATAATATAATTTGAAAGTACATTCAGATACGAACCAAATGATACAATTTTTGGTGACATGCATTCACATTTTGCATGTCAAATACAGTACGTGGTCAAACTTTGACCCAAAATACGCAAAACAAAAAAATACTTCCAAGACCAGCGCCGCTCCTCTCCTCTTAAACCACCGCCGCTCCTCTCCTGTTCCAATCTAAATCCAGCACCGCTCCTCTCCTCTTCAATTTCAAAACCATCGCCCCTCCTCTCCTGTTCCAATCCAAAACCAGCGTCGCTCCTCTCCTGTTCTAATCCAAAACCAGCGCTGCTCCTCTCCTCTTCCATTCAAAAACCACCGCCGGCGAGTGAAGGTGTTGTGGGGAAGTAGATCGGTGGAGGAGTACAACCGATACGTGAGGATCACATACGGAGACCCTGTGAAGCTAGCTAGGATGTTGGAGATACAGTCTTGGTTTGACAACAAGGACCAACTAGCGGCGACGGCGACATCCATGGCCAAATATCTGCAACAGAGCGAAAAGGTGGTGATACTCCCGAAGGGAGTCATGCAGGAGTACATAGAGCTGCTCCTCTGGGCCATGGAGCAAACAGATTCATCGAATCCGATCGTGAGGGAGCGGCGGTGGGAGTATCGATCCCAGATGGAGCATCCACCAGAGATTGAAGGATCGAGAATCTACATGGTGCCGTTTGTGAGGGTGTCGTGCCAGAGCGAGCCGGTGGAGTCTTCGTCGACCGAACCCAACTGCAAGAGGAGAAAAGCAGTTGGCCCGACGATGCTTCCCCGCCATCCTCTCCCTCGCCGTTCACATCGTCTCACGGGGCGGCTGTCTGCCGCCAAGGAATAGGAGGGGACTGCCCCCCCACTCCCCCAACCCAATAGTCAGGCAGGTTGTGAATTGCCAGGAGGAGCTTAGGGTTGTCAGTATTTGCAGGTTGTGAATTATGTTTTGTGTTGTGTATGTTGAGAGTACTTTTAGATATGAATGTCTTTTGGATTTCAGATTTGCAGTATTGAGCATATGAAGTATTTTATGAATTCTAGAGATCTATTTTTAGCACTTAAAAAAATGTAGTTTCATAGGAGTATAAAAGTGCACACAATGTGATTCTCAGAGAAGAAACTGCAAGTTTCAGTTTCAGATAAGAAACTGCAAGTTCAGTTTCGGATAAGAAACTGCAACTTTCAGAGGCAGAGCATTTATATTAACACGGCCTTTTCAAGAAGGGATAACATCATGTTGGGAGTTTTATTCATGGTCGAAAATGTTGATCAGCATTCATGCATAGCACATCTTCATATGATGCATAGTCAAAAAGATATGCTATTTTCAAAATGCCCACATAATGTCGAGTGTGTGAAAAATAGAGAAAACGAGGGACGAAGTTTTGGTAAGTGTTGGACGTGGTGTGCGTAGATGACAATGGGGAACCACATGTCAATAATGGCAGAGGCAAAAAAATTGGAGATATTTTCCCTGCATCAGGTGGAATCAAACCCGGGCGGAACAGCTGTCGGTAGTGTCACTTGGCAACTAGGCTAGTTCAGTACTTTTGTTACAAATAAGGCACTTCCTCAGGTGGTCCGATCTCCTCCTGCGCCTTTGTGCGCTCGCCGCAGTGTCGCTTTCTGCCATTGTGAACATGCTGAACAAACGAGAGGAATCTGGACTGTACGTGGAGAGGCGGACAGTCGGGACCCACCAGGTCTATGGCAGTACGCAAGCAAGTGCCTCATTGAAAAAATACTTCCTCCTAATGCTATACTCACGTTGGGGCCCACGGGTTTGTCAACATAGTTACATTTTTTTAGGTGCTTCAACGTAGTTACTAAAGGAGATAAATTCACAACGAAGCCGGGGAGCTGGCAGGTATCATTTATTATCACTGGGGCAGCAAGTATCAGCTGGGTTGTGGGCTGCCCCGTCTATGCTTTCTTTTTTAACATGCGCAGCCCACGACATGCCGGTTTGTATTTTGTTGAGGGTCATCATGTATCGACCAGCCTATGGACCTCCCATCCGAGGTTTTATTTTTCCTGAAACATCGGCAGCCCAATTTATGTATTTTTTTGAAGAAAACGCACGGGTTTTTTCTATTTTCTATATAAGAATAGGAACGCCTGGTCCAACTTATGTTTCCCTTCTAACTATATTATATATATTTAAATTATTTTATATGTTATTATATATTATTGTTATTGTCATCATATATTTAACAC
Organism: Triticum aestivum; assembly: GCF_018294505.1. Lineage (NCBI taxonomy): Eukaryota > Viridiplantae > Streptophyta > Magnoliopsida > Poales > Poaceae > Triticum > Triticum aestivum. Next base: position 272,476,353 of record NC_057808.1, read on the forward strand.
ATACTTACATATGTAAGAAAACAATATCCCACATCTTATTAACTTAATAAAATAATTTCTTAACAATAAAATCCTGGATTTTTTTGGCAACGAAAATCCTGGTGATTGTGTACAAAAGCTTGGTAAGATTTAAGGACCAATGTAATAATAAATTACTTATTATTTAAATATTTAACAAAATGCTCAGCCCTTGTTTCTTTTTTGATAACATTGTTGTGCCCAACCCAACATTATAATTAGAATCAGCCCAGCAAAATCGTGTATTTCGAGAAAGTGCAAATGGCCTGTAATTTTTTAGGAAGAAAATAAATGGGCCGCATGGACGCTACATTATTTGTTCACCCAGCCCAGCAAATGGACTGTAATTCTAAAAAAAGATCTAATTGACTGTAAATTCTGAAAAAATGGGTTAAATACGTACCACATTTTTGGAGGCTGAAATGTGGGCCAATACGTCGAAGCCAACGCAAGTCATTGTCAACTTAGTCAACAAATGATTCTGACATCGTTAGCCGTTGGATTTGCATCCAACGACCGACATCCATCTTCAATCTCTCGTCTTCTTCCTCCAGCGCCGCCGGGACCACCTGCTCCCGCCTCCTACTGCTAGCATCTCTGATTAGCAGGCTTCGCTGTGAAGCGCTACCCCACCGCCGGCCAGGCCATCCCTCCGCCCCTCCACACCTCATGTTCTTCTCCACCGACTGCCGAACCACACCGCACCAGAACCAGTTAACCCTCGTACACCTCTCCGTCTGCGACTCCACTCCCGCGTCTTCCCATCTCCGGCTCGTTGCTGTCCGGGGCCTCACCGTCGTGCACCACCTTGGATGCGCTCGGCGCGGCGTGGTTAACGTGGTCAACGAACGGCATCCATCGAAAGTGGACTGTACGTGGAGAGGCTGACACCTGGGTTCATGGCCGCACACAAGGAAATGCCTCCTTATTACGCGCAAAATAATGATTCCTCCACCTGACATCTAGGACCCACCGGAAGGGCCTCTGTATTTCACGAAAAAAATGTTCCCGCCGCTGACAGCTCGGACCCACCAGCTATATCTTCGCACAAGGAAGTGCTTCCTTATTACGCACAAAAAAATAAATACTCCCATGCTAGCTGGGACCCACCATATGGGAGGCTGACTTGTGGGCCTACTAAGTTGACGCAGACGGAGGGTTTTGTCAACAATATGAACGATTCTAGCTCCAGCGACCGTACAATGTCCATCCAACGGCCGTAGTGCTTCTTCAACCTCTGGTCTTCTTGCTCCAGCCGCCCAAAGCAGCGTCGGTCGTGCCACCTGCTCCTACCTCTCGTGGACGGCTGTGCTGCCGTGGAGGCCTCACCGCCCCTACTACTCCCACCGTTGGCCAGGCCATTCCTCTACTCACCCACACCCCCTGTTATTCTGCGGCGACGGCAGCCTCACACGGTAGCCGAACCAGTGAACCATCGTACTCCTCTCCGTGTGGGCATCCACTGCCGCGTCTTCCCCGGCTCCGCATCGTCCCCTTCCTAGGCCTTGCCGTCGTCCATCTCCCTGGTGCTCTTGGCGCGGCGTGGTCAACATGGTCAAGGAATGACTTCCATCGAAAGAGTGTGGAGAGGCTGACAGCTGGGTCCATGGCCACAGCAAGGAAGTGCCTCCTTATTACACGCAAAATAATGATTCCTCCACCTGACAGCAGGGACCCACCGGACGGGCCACCGTATTTCACGGAAAAAACGTTTCCCCCCTGACTGCTCGGACCCACCAGCTACATCTTCGCACGCAAGGAAGTGCCAGACAGTCGGGACCCACCTGGTCGAAGCGTACGTAGCATTGTCATTCTGGTCGTGAACGTGTATGTACATACTGGTCGATGTAAAGCCGTGCACGTGTCATAGTAGAGTCATGCACGTAGCATGTACACGTACGTACAGCGGCCAGGGTGCGAGAAAGTAAATACGGCCACGTACGTACATACGGGCGGGGTCTCGAATGCCTACTCGCGCATACGTATGGCCAGGGCTCGTGTACATGGCTGGGTCGGAATGGAGAAACTGCGTCGTCGTCGTGTTCATGGGGAGCCAACCGGCTGGGTCGGAACGGAATGCGTCATCATGTTCATCGGGAGCCAACCGGCTTGGACGGAACACCTGATGGAAACGAGGCCTGGCGTACCGCAGAATGAAGGAAACGGCCTTGTGTTCGACCGGCCACGGTCGAAACGGGATCCTGTTCATCGGGAGGGGTCTGGCATACCGCAAAACGGAGGAAACGGACTTCTCTTGGTCGAAACAGGGTCCTGTTGATCGGGAGGGGTGTGGCTGTAGGGGATCGTAGCAGAATTTTAAAAAATTTCCTACGCTTACCAAGATCCATCTATGGAGTATACTAGCAACGAGGGGAAAGGAGTGCATCTACATACCCTTGTAGATCGCGAGCGGAAGCGTTCCAATGAACGTGGTTGATGGAGTCGTACTCGCCGTGATCCAAATCACCGATGACCGAGTGCCGAACGGACGGCACCTCCGCGTTCAACACACGTACGGTGCAGCGACGTCTCCTCCTTCTTGATCCAGCAAGGGGGAAGGAGAGGTTGATGGAGATCCAGCAGCACGACGGCGTGGTGGTGGATGTAGCGGGATCTCGGCAGGGCTTCGCCGAGCTTCTGCGAGGGGGAGAGGTGTTGCAGGGGAGGAGGGAGGCGCCCAAGGTTGTAATGTTGCTGCCCTCCCTCCCCCCCCCTTTATATAGGCCCCCTGGGAGGGGGGGCGCCGGCCAAGACCCATCTAGAGGGAGGCGGCGGCCAAGGGGGGTAACTTACCCCCCAAGTCAAGTGGGGCGCCCCCCCACCCTAGGGTTTCCAACCCTAGGCGCAGGGGGGAGGCCCATGGGGGGCGCCCCAGCCCACTAAGGGTTGGTTCCCTTCCCACTTCAGCCCATGGGGCCCTCCGGGACAGGTGGCCCCACCCGATGGACCCCCGGGACCCTTCCGGTGGTCCCGGTACAATACCGATAACCCCCGAAACTTTCCCGGTGGCCAAAACTGGACTTCCTATATATAATTCTTCACCTTCGGACCATTCCGGAACTCCTCGTGATGTCCGGGATCTCATCCGGGACTCCGAACAACTTTCGGGTTTCCGCATACTCATATCTCTACAACCCAAGCGTCACCGAACCTTAAGTGTGTAGACCCTACGGGTTCGGGAGACATGCAGACATGACCGAGACGCCTCTCCGGTCAATAACCAACAGCGGGATCTGGATACCCATGTTGGCTCCCACATGTTCCACGATGATCTCATCGGATGAACCACGATGTCGAGGATTCAATCAATCCTGTATACAATTCCCTTTGTCAATCGGTATGTTACTTGCCCGAGATTCGATCGTCGGTATCCCAATACCTTGTTAAATCTCGTTACCGGCAAGTCTCTTTACTCGTACCGTAATGCATGATCCCGTGACTAACTCCTTAGTCACATTGAGCTCATTATGATGATGCATTACCGAGTGGGCCCAGAGATACCTCTCCGTCACACAGAGTGACAAATCCCAGTCTCGATCCGTGCCAACCCAACAGACACTTTCGGAGATACCCGTAGTGTACCTTTATAGTCACCCAGTTACGTTGTGACGTTTGGCGCACCCAAAGTACTCCTACGGCATCCGGGAGTTGCACGATCTCATGGTCTAAGGAAAAGATACTTGACATTGGAAAAGCTCTAGCAAACGAAACTACACGATCTTTTATGCTATGCTTAGGATTGGGTCTTGTCCATCACATCATTCTCCTAATGATGTCATCCCGTTATCAATGACATCCAATGTCCATAGTCAGGAAACCATGACTATCTGTTGATCAACGAGCTAGTCAACTAGAGGCTTACTAGGGACACGTTGTGGTCTATGTATTCACACATGTATTACGATTTCCGGATAACACAATTATAGCATGAACAATAGACAATTATCATGAACAAAGAAATATAATAATAACCATTTATTATTGCCTACAGTGGCGTACCGCAAAACGGAGGAAACGGACTTGTGTTGGAGCGCTACGGTCGAAACGGGGGTCCTGTTCATCGGGAGGGGTGTGACATGCCGCAAAACGGGGCTCCACGGGATACTGTTTATCTCCACCGTCGACCTCCTCCACCCTCCACGGGCTACTGTTCATCCACCGTCGACCTCCTCCAGCCTCCACCTGCGACTGTTCATCCACGGGCTCCTGTTCATCCAGCCTCCACCGCGCACTCCTCCACCGGCTACTGTTCAACCAGCCCTCTCCACGGGGTCCTGTTCAACCACCCCTCCACGGC